>NC_058080.1:643878727-643959689 GCF_014858855.1 Bufo gargarizans | reverse complement strand
CTATAACTATAACTCCTGTTTTTCTGCACAGAGACATGAATCTACTTCTTACCCAGTGTCTAAATCCCATCACTGACAGTCCACAGGCTCTGCCCTCGCATGTGTATCTAATCCTATACTGTGTGATACAGCATGCTGAGCTGTGTATCTAATCCCATCACTGACCGTCCACAGGCTCTGCCCTCACCCTCTCCAGAGTGTGATAAGCACATCATATCCAATCACATCTGTATCTTATCCTATCCAGTGTGATGCAGCCTGCAAAGCGGCGTATCTAATCCCATCACTGACATTGCTAAAATGTGTATCTAAGCCCATCTTGTATGATCCTGCCTGCTGAGCTGTTTATCTAAACCCTTATGCACATGACCGTATCCATTTTGCCATCCACATTTTTGCAGTCCCATTAAGTTCGATGGATTTGAGGTGCTCATTTTGAGGACCAGAATAGGACATGTTCTGTTTTTACTGGAACTGACATACGGATGTAAAAAACACACTGAGGACATCCCTGTGCTTTCCACATCCCTGTGTCAGTTCTGTGAAAGATAGAACATGTCCTATTCTGGTTCTCATAATGTAGATCTAAAACCCATAGAACTCAATGGGACAGCAAAAAAATGTTAATCCCACACAGACAGTAACCACATTTAGTAGATCCGCGATTTGCAGACCGCAAAACAGATACGGTTCTGCCCTATCACTTATACTGAGCGCCCATAACAGTGACATCCACATTGCATCCATAACAGTGACGTCCACAGTGCCCCCATAACGGTGACATCCATAGTGCATCCATAGCAGTGTCATCCAGAGGTCCCCCATAGCAATGTCATCCGCAGATCCCCCATAACAGTGTGTCATCCGCAGATCCCCCATAACGGTGTGTCATCCACAGATCCCCCATAACAGTGTGTCATCCACAGATCCCCCATAACAGTGACCTCCACAGTGCCCCCATAACAGTGACCTCCACAGTGCCCCCAGAACAGTGACCTCCATAGTGCCCCCAGAACAGTGACCTCCACAGTGCCCCCAGAACAGTGACCTCCACAGTGCCCCCATAACAGTGACATCCACAGTGCCCCCATAACAGTGACATCCACAGTGCCCCCATAGCAGTGACGTCCACAGTGCATCTATAACAGTGTCATCCACATGTTCCCCATTACAGTATCATCCGCAGATCCCCCATAACATTGTGTCATCTGCAGATCACCCATAACAGTGTGTCATCCGCAGATCCCCCATAACAATGTGTTATCCGCAGTGCATCCATAACAGTGACGTCCACAGTGCCCCCATAACGGTGACATCCACAGTGTCCCCATAACCTGTGACATTCACAGTGCCCCCATAACAGTGATGTCCACAGATCCAGCATAACAGTGTCATCCACAGATTTCCCATAACAGTGTAATCCACATTGAATCCATAACAGTGACGTCCACAGTGCATCCATAACAGTTTCATCAACAGGTCCCTCATAAGTGTCATCAGCAGATCCCCTATAACAGTGTGTCATCCGCAGATCCCCCATAACAGTGTGTCATCTGCAGATCCCCCATAACAGTGTGTCATCCACAGTGCATCCATAACAGTGACGTCCACAGTGCATCCATAACAGTGTAATCCACAGATCCCCCATAACAGTGTTATCCGCAGATCCCCCATAACAGTGTGTCATCCGCAGATCCCCCATAACAGTGTGTCATCTGCAGATCCCCCATAACAGTGTGTCATCCACAGATCCCCATAACAGTGTGTCATCCACAGATCCCCCATAACAGTGTGTCATCCACAGATCCCCATAACAGTGTGTCATCCACAGATCCCCCATAACAGTGTGTCATCCACAGCGCCCCCAGAACAATGACACCCTCAGCACCCCCAGAACAGTGACCTCCACAGTGCCGCCATAACAGTGACATCCACAGCGCTGCCATAACAGTTTCATCCACAGCACCGCCATAACAGTGACATCCACATCGCCCAATAACAGTGACATCCACAGTGCCCCTCTTGTTGCATCCTGCCCCCCTCTTGTTGCATCCTGTGCCCCCTTGTGCCATCCAGCGCCCCTCTTGTGCCATCCTGTGACCCCTTGTGCCATCCAGCACCCCCCTTGTGCCATCCTGTGCCCCTTTTGTTGCATCCTTCCTGTGCCCCCTTGTGCCATCCTGGTCCCCTTGTGCCATCCAGAGCCCCCCTTGTGCCATCTTTTGCCCCTCTTGTGCCATCCTGTTCCCCTCTTGTTACATCCTGTGCCTCCTTGTGTCATCCAGCACCCCTCCTTGTGCCACCCTGTGCCCCCTTGTGCCATCCTGTGCCCCTCTTGTGCCATCCTGCACCCCTCTTGCATCTTGTGCCCCCTGTGACATGCACAGCATAGTGATCAGCCTCTGTGACTGATCGCTATGCTGTCACTCCTGCACAGCGCTTACATCGCGCTGTGCATGAGTCAATACAGGCTTCACATAGAAGCCTGTAC
This sequence comes from Bufo gargarizans, assembly GCF_014858855.1. Classification (NCBI taxonomy): domain Eukaryota; kingdom Metazoa; phylum Chordata; class Amphibia; order Anura; family Bufonidae; genus Bufo; species Bufo gargarizans. Next base: position 643,957,198 of record NC_058080.1, on the reverse strand, counting down.
GATACAGACGGCGGTACTGCGCATGCGCACTAGCATTTAGCCTAGTGCGCTGTGTAGATGGACGGTCAGAGCTTTCTCCAGCAGGAGGCAGTGATGTCATTAGTGACGAACCGTCTCCTGCTAGAGAAAGGAAGAGAGGACCGGAAGAAAACAGGGAGACGGACTTCGTCCAGAAGAAGAGAAAATATGGCTAGAGGGACCACGTGACCAATATCCAGATCACAAGAACAGCTGCACTGTGGAAGGTAAGTATATTAGTAATACTCTTTCCTCCACAGGTTAGTTCTTTTTAGCAAAAAAGGCCGGGGAACCCCTTTAATACACATGCTTTATGAGACATGATATCTTAACTAAATGTGTTAAGCAATCACCATCAATTGAGTTAAGAAATTTGAGTTAAGAGTTTGTGTGTTAACCCTGCTACATCTGTATTTCGAATGCGCAAAAGTTATACAGGATTTGTAGCGCAGGTAATGTAACTGTCCGCAGCAGACACAGTCTACAGAAAAAGTACACTGGATGTCACAGATATTTTTAGGCTGCGCACACGTTACACAGGAGATGTAGCGCAAATAATGTTGCTGTCACCAGCGGCAAAAAAATTGACACTGAATGTCACTGATATTTCGGATGCACAAACGTTATACAGGAGATGTAGCGCAGGTAATGTAACTGTCCGCAGCGGACACCGTCTACGGAAAAAGTATACTGGATGTCTCGGATATTTTTAGGCTGCACACACGTTAGATAGGAGATGTAGCGCAGATAATGTCACTGTCCGCAGCTGCCAAACAATTGCAAGCTATTTAGCGCAGGTTGCGCTAAAAATATATATTGCTGCCAGATACAACTATAGTCCTTAAAAGGACTTTTGGGTCTCTAACAAGTTTTAGCAATTTAGCGCAGGTTGCGCTAAAAATATATTTTGCTGCCACACACAATAGCCCTTAAAAGGACTTTTGGGTTTATAACAAGTATAAAAACTAAAATATTGCTATTTCAATCCCTACACCATCTCTCCCTTCTGCTCTCCAGCTCTCCCTGACTAATATTGAGCGGAACACGTATCATCGGGTGCTATATAGCACCCGATGACGCGTTACGGACAGCCAATCACTGTAATGAAAGCAGCCAACATGGCTATGGCATTACAGTAAGGGCAGTACTTACCTGCACTTTTATTGGCTGCGTAGCAACCAACAAACACGCGGGGAGGAGACTCAAGCATCGCTCTCGAGCACATGCGGTATTCGGCCGAACACCGCGATGTGCCGAACATGCTCGCCCAACACTAATAAACATTTGCTTATAATCTAATATAGAACAGACAATCAATTTGTTACCAGGAAGGCAAAACTATCTGAGAATAATCCTAGTACTTTACACCAGTCATTTCAATAAATGTCAAAATCTGTACAATTCCTCCAGAGAAAACAAATGACAGTATTTCTTATTGCATTTAATGTGAGCAATGTAATCATAACATAGATTCAAAAGAAAATATAAAAGATTCATGAGCACTAAATCTATTTTGCAAACAGCATTAGTATATTCTCCCAATAAATTGTAGCAAGCATTTTTATACGCCAAAAAAAACCTCTTCTACCAAATTGGCCTTTGCAATGCAGGTGGCTTTGATTGACAGCTAAATTGATTAATCACTATGCAATTCTATTATTTTCTAAATCCTTTCACCTTTTATTCCCAGAGCTTACACCTGAGATCAGCAGAGCAGAAACTTATATTACTGAGAAAGGTCTGAAAAGCTCTTTATGGAGGAAAAAAAATGTTTGTAACTCAAAAAAGAACATTAAATAATATGCTTGAAGTGCAATTAAATTGTCATGACTTACAGTGATAGAAATTCACTTTAGAACCTGCTAACCTTAATATGGTATTTTCAATTATGTGACTCAAATTTTGCTTATTGTTTGAAATAGAAATTATTTATATGAGAACATTTTCAAATTATCATAAACAACTGTAAGCTGAGAAATTTGTATTTTTGGTATTGCAATGGATGAACAGTTTTAGTGAGTTGGGACTGGAGAAGAGCGAATCAAAGCTGATGAAGTGGAATTCGTTCCGAATTTCAGGAAAAATTTGATTTGCACCGAATGCGAATTTCCTCACACTTCGTGGTAACCAATCAAATTTTTTCCTAAAATGGCTGCAGCACGTGTGAGGACATGGGGCAAGGAACTCTGGGAAGGCGGGATCAGCCAGAATGCCATGCATGCAGCCAATCAGCAGCCAGGCAATGTCACGGTCCCTCCCATGACAGAGGTGAGAAGATCTGAGAGACTGGCGGCATGTGAGGGTATCTGAGAGTCTCTCTGCTTTCATCCTTTCAGTGTTGTGTTTTGGAATGACCACACCTCTTTTCTGGTGCAGCTGTGGTCCTTACTGAGACTCACACTGCTTACCTTGCGGTTGATATTTCCTGCTGGAGTTGGTAGAGCTGGTGTATTGTTCTTTTGGATCTCCTGCTCCTCCATTCCGCTTTTAGCTAAGTGCATTTTGTCTTGCATTTTGTTGTTCGCTTGTGTGTGTTGTTGTCTAGGCCTCGGGGAGACTCTGGTTTCTTCATCTGGGAAGAAACCATTAGTCTCATTCCCTGCCACCATTCCTAGGACCTTCCAGGGTCTTAGTATCTAGGTTCCGGTGTATGAGTATTTTCATCTTCAGGGTCTACTCATACTGGCAGGAGTCAGGGAGAGGTCTATGGATTCCTAGGAGGTCATCAGCCCTCTCCCTTAGCTTTGAGGCCTAGACTTCGTTTTTTTCCTTCTGTGTGTCATATGGTGTTATGCCCTCCCCATTACCTGTGACATTATCAACCGCCCAAAAAAAACATCATCTTGTTTGTGTCAAGGCAGCGATGGATACTGTTTCTGTACTGGTCGATCGTATGAAGTGATTGTCTTTGGAGGTGGCTGACCTCCGCATGGCCGTCTCGCTGTTTCAGAGACCACAGGGGGCGGCTTCCAGCAGTGGGAACCAGGCCTGCCCGGAATCTAAGGTCGCTCTCCCGGATAGGTTTTCCGGGGAAGTGACAACTTTCTTCTGTTCAGGGAGTTGTGCAAACTATATTCTAGGGTAGAACACCAAAAAAGAAAACAAGGCTAGCACAGGTAATGATGAATGTAAACTTTATTATAGTCTCAGCACGAGACAAGATGTTTTAAAATGCACATAAAAAACAACAACAATACAATGGTAAGTGGAAAGCACTCAGAATAATGGTACATCACTGGATAACAGAACTTGTGGTCATGGCTACGGCCAAGAGGTATCCGAAGAACCCTAGGGAGAAAACAACAGGAACAACCTAACCCAGCTAGGCGTGTTATAGCTGACCTGACTAAATGGCTTGTTGTGTGCCCTAAGCCATGATCGTGGGTAGGCCTATAAGTGGGCATACCCTGTGGAAATGAGAAGAAAAGGGAGGGAGGGTGGGGCACCTGAAAACACACACCTGTGAGTGAGGGTGTGGCTCGTATATGAAGAGCCTCCGCCCCTCCCACAAATGCAGGCTGACTAATCAGCCTTACCAACGTATCAAGGCTAGAATATAGATAAACTATATTCTAGACTACATCCTAACTCTTCTGGGGATGAGAGTAAAAGAGTGGGGATTATTATTTCGTTGCTGAAAGGTGACGCTCAGTCTTGGGCTTTTTCGTTGCCGACCGTATCACAATCCCTCCAGTCGGTAGATGAATTTTTCAGAGCTCTGAGGCTTATCTACGATGACTCAGATCGGGTCTCCCTGTCTGAAACTGCGTGGCTTACGGCAGGGAGAGCGTTCTGCGGAGTCCTATTGCTCTGAATTCAGGAGATGGGCAACTGATACTGAGTGGAATGACCCAGCCCTCTGTAGTAAATTCTGTCAAGGGTTATTCGAGAACCTGAAGGACGCCTTCGCATTTCACGAATATCAGGAGTCATTGGAGGCAGCCATGTCTCTGGCTGTATGTATTGATAGACGCCTGAGGGAGAGATCTAAGGTTCTTCTCGCTCGGGACACACTATCATATGGGGAAGTGGCCTCTTTCGACGCTTTGGGTAGGGAGGAACTTGAGCTCATGTCTGATGATGAGCCAATGCAGTTGGGCAAAGTCACTCCTGGACCTGGTGATAAAAACGTTAGGGTTAAGAAAAGACTCAGCTTTTTCTGTGGTAAAGGGGGACATTTTGTTAATGTAAGTCCTTATGTTAGTTGTCAAGGTGAAAAAGAGAGAAAGAAAACAAATGTGTTTAGTAGTGTTGAGCGAACTCGAACTGTAAAGTTCGGGTCTGTACTGAACTTTACGATTTTTGGTGCCCGGACCTGAACCCGAACTTTGCCGGAAAAGTTTGAGTTAGGTGTTCGGGCATTTAATAAAGCTTGTAGAAAGTCTGCAGGGCAGCCAATTAACAAGCATTTATGATGTGTGCCCTTAGAAGCCATCACAGCCATGCCTACTAATGGCATGGCTGTGATTGGCCGGTGCATCATGTGACCCAGCCTCTATATAAGCTGGATCACGTGTAGCACCGCTCATCAGCTCTCAGTAGTGAAGGGACAGAAAGCAGGCAGCTGAAGTGAGGGACAGTGTTAGTGGAATTTTTTGTGGGTGCAATACACCGTCTATGCACCCCTGACACAGAAAGGTAATCACAAATCTGGCTGTTAATTCCTTGGGTGACCTACAGCCTTTTGTTTGTGGGTGCAATACACCATCTTTGCACCCATGACACAGAAAGCTAATCATAAATTTGGCTGTTAATTCTGTGGGTGACCTACAGTGATTTTTTGGGTGGATGCAATACACCATATTTGCACCCCTGACACAGAAAGCTAATCATAAATTTGGCTGTTAATTCTGTGGGTGACCTACAGCGATTTTTTTTTTTTTTTTTGTGGGTGTAATGCAACATTGTACTTTGTACCCCTGACACACAAATAAAAAAGTGAATCCATCTGTTAGTTAGGTGCACGTAATTTACCCATTTATGGCGTGAAGTACAACTGCATTGCATACGCGACAGGGATTATAATATAGTTAATCTGTCTATTAGTTAGGTGCACGTTATTTACCCATTTATTGCGTGAAGAACACCTGCACTGCATACGTGACAGGGCTTATAATATAGTTATTCTGTCAGTTAGTTAGGTGCACGTCATTTACCCATTTATTGCGTGAAGTACACCTGCATACGTGACAGGGAAATTGATATAGTTAATCCGTCTGTTAGTTAGGTGCGTGTCATATACCAATTAATTGCGTGAAGTACACCTGTACTCCATAGGTGACAGGGAAAATAATATAGTTAATCTGTCTGATAGTTCAGTGGGTGACCTCAAAGAATGAGGGGAGCATCAAATAAGGGACATGGCCCTGGTGGTGGTGCTGCTGGGGTTGGTGGAGACCCTGTTGCAGGGAGAGGACGTGTTAGATCTGTGCCAGCTACACGCCCAAATGAAATACCTTCCTCAGGTGCATGTAGACGACAGAGCGTTCAGGGTTATTTTGTAGGCCCGAATACCGGTGTACAAATGGAGGAAGAGGAAGAGGTGGTGGTCACACAGCACCAGCCGCACAGCAAAAGAGGGAGCAGTGAGCAAAAGCAGTGACCGTCCCCTAGCCAGTAGGCCTGCTACTGACCACCGTACCCAGGGACTGAGCACACCAAAGCCAGATCCAAGGAGTTCCCTGGCTTGACAGTTCTTCAGACTAATGTGCTGACAACAAAATGCGAGAGGTTTGCACGCTGTGCAATGAGAGCCTGAAGCGAGGCATAAATGTTCTAAACCTGAGCACCAACTGCATAACCAGGTATCTAAATGCAAAGCACGAGCTGCAGTGGAGTACACATCTCTGCTGCAGTCTCTGCCTCTTCCTCCCCCTTTGGAGTAACAGTGGCACCTGCCTCCCCGCAAACAGTCCGTCACCGTCACCAAGCATCTCCACAATGTCACATGGAAGCGTTCAGCTGTCTATCTCCCAAACACTGGATAGAAAGAGGAAGTACCCCCTACCCACCCGTGATCCCTGGCCCTAAATGCCAGCATTTTAAAATTCCTGGCCTTTGAAATGCTGTCATTCTGTCTGGTGGAGACGGAGACTTTAAAAAAAACTTATGGCGGTGGCTGTCCCACAGTACGTGGTTCCCAGCTGCCACTAATTTTCCAGGTGAACCATCCCCGCCCTGCACAACCAAGTGGGGGACAAAATCAGGTGTGCACTGCGCAACGCCATCTGTGGCAAGGTCCACTTAACTACGGATACGTGGACCACTAAGCATGGACAGGGACGTTATATCACCCTAACTGCACACTGGGTAAAAGCAGTGGTGGCTGGGCCTGAGGCGGATAGCAGTTTGGCGCATGTCTTCCTGCCACCGAGGGTTTCAGGTAGTTTGTGGATGGGCATGGAACAACAGACCGATAATTGGTTGGTGCCAGTGAGCCTCAAGCCCGGCCTGGTGGTGTGTGATAATGGGCAAAATCTCGTAACAGCTCTGGGTCTAGCCGGTTTGATGCACATACCTTGCCTGGCGCATGTGCTGAATTTGGTGGTGCAGAGGTTCCTGAAAAATGACCCCAATATGTCAGAGCTGCTGCAGAAAGTGCGGTCAATCTGTGCGTACTTTCGGCGTTCTCACCCTGCTGCTGCTCGCCTGTCTGGGCTGCAGCGTAACTTCGGCCTTCCCGCTCACCGCCTCATATGCGACATGCCCACAAGGTGGAACACCACCTTGCATGTGCTGGAGAGACTGTGCGAGTAGCAGCAGGCAATAGTGGAGTTTCAGCTGTAGCACGCACGGGTGAGTCGCTCTGCGGAAAAGCACCACTTCACCACTAACGAGTGGACCTCCATGTGGGACATGTGTGTCATGTTGTGCTGTTTTGAGTACTCCACCAACAGTGTCGATGACGCAGTCCTCAGCGTTACTATCCCACTTCTATGTCTTCTTGAAAAAACGCTCCGGGCGATGATGGAAGAGGATGTGGCACAGGAGGAAGAGGGGTAATTACCATGATTATCAGGCCAGTCATTCACAAGTGTCTCGGAGGGTGGGTTCCTGCACCAACAGAGGCCAGGTACACAATTGTCCAGCCACGGCACAGATCTGGAGTATGAGGAAGATGATGATGAGGAGGAACCATGTTCACAGCAGGGTGGCACACAAAGCAGCTCATAGGCACCACTGGAGCGTGGCTGGAGGGATACAGAGGACACAAACGATACACCTCCCACATCTTGCCGTTGCCTCTTGGCAGCCTGGTACACATGATCGGCTACATGCTGCAGCACATGCTCAATGACCGCCGAGTTGCTCACATTCTAACCAGTGCTGATTTCTGGGTGTCCATCCTGCTGGATCCCCGCTACAAGGACAATGTGCCATCCTTAATTCTGTCACTGGAGGGTGTTCGGAAGATGAGCAACTACAAGCGCTTAATGGTAGACATGCTGCTGATGGCATTCCCACCTGACACCGGGGGCTCAGTGGAAGCACAAGGCGAAGGCAGAGGAGGAGGAAGAAGTTGCCAACGCAGCTGGGGCACCACCAGCACCTCAGAAGGGAGGGTTAGCATGGCCCAAATGTGGAAAAGCTTTGTCAACACGCCGCAACAACCAGTACCACCAGCTGATATGGAACGTCTTAGCAGGAGGCAGCATTTCACCAACATGGTGGAGCAGTATGTGTGCACACGCCTACACGTACTGAATGACGGGTCTGCCCCCTTCAATTTCTGAGTCTCCAAATTGGGCACATGGCCTGAGCTTGCCCTTTACGCCTTGGAGGTGCTGGCCTGCCCTGTGGCCAGTGTATTGTCTGAATGTGTATTCACCATGACAGGGGGGATGGTCACAGATAAGCGCAGCCGCCTGTTCTCATCCAATGTGGACAAGCTCAAGTTCATTAAAATGAACCAGGCATGGATCCCACAGAACTTGTCTGTACCTTGTGCAGGATATACAAGTATACCAGCCACACCAAGCCATTATTATACTCCAGCACACTTTCTCTTTCTTTCCTTTTTTATATTTCCCAATGTTTTGGTGTCTTCACAAATTTATTTAAAAAAAATTGTGTTGGTTACCTCCCTCTCCTCCACCACCGCTTCCACCTACACCGCCACGTCCACCGGTTCCTCAACCTCCTACTCCACTTTGAACTCCGCCTCCTAGTTCAAGATCATTATTTTTGCTTCCTTTTGCAGCCCTCTAGCCCTTTCTATGACTTTTTTAGAGCCATTTTAGTGCCCCAAAGTTCGGGTCCCCATTGACTTCAATGGGGTTCGGGTCCGGAACCCGAACTTTGCGGCAAACTTCCAGGTGTTCGCTCAACCCTAGTGTTTAGTCCTCTTCTCACTTTTGGTAGTGTGGGTGGGGAATCTGAGAATGTACTTTTGTATTTTACTGGTAGTACCTGATTTCTCCTGCCTGCCAAGCTGGTGCTGGACTCCAAAACTGTGGGAATTGAAGTATTTATTTAACAGTGGGGCAGGGTTTAACCTAGTGGATGGCCAATTCGTCCGTATGCATAGTTTGACAACAAGCGCTTTAGACAAAAATATTTTGGTGTTTGCGATTGATTCCGCTTCACTCTCACAAAAGTATTTGTGACAACTTGTGCAGGACATTCGCCTAAGGCCTCTTTCACACTACCGTTTTTTTTTTTTTTTCGTTTTGTGGGCCGTTTTTTTTGCGTTCCGTATACGGTCCGTATACGGAACCATTAATTTCAATGGTTCCTCAAAAATGTACTCTGTATGCATTCCGTTTCCGTATTTCCGTTTTTCAGTTCCGTTGAAAGATAGAACATGTCCTATTATTGCCCGCAAATCACGTTCCGTGGCTTCATTTAAGGCAATGGGTCCGCAAAAAAACGGAACACATACGGAAATGCAACCGTATGTCTGTTCATGTGACCCACCATTGTGGAGCCCCAAATGCAGTAAGGTTTGGTGAACTGTTGTTTTTTACATGACTGATAGCCTTCTGGTTTATTTTGGCAGTGAGCTGCTCCACAGTAGTTTGTTGGTCTGCCCTCATGCTCCATAGTTTCCACATCGCTTTTTCACAGTGGTCCCTTTTGTCCTCTCATGATACACCTTCACCACAGCAGCAGGCGAATAGTTCACATACTGCAGTTTAAAAAATACTGCCCCTCTTGGCATGAAAGCCAATAACTATCCCGTTTTGCAACCCTGATGAATTGCTCTTTACATGACAGCAACAAGAGATATGTGTGCAGAACACACAATCTATCGTGCACCTTATATACAAACCAGGCCAGCTTGTGAGTTCCTTCTAAAACTAGGAAGTGGTCATAATGTGACTTAACTGTATACACATCTTGATATATTGTAAGTCCTTTTTGTGTAATATATACATAATAAAAAAAACATCTGGTCCTTAGAAGGTCCTTAAATTAGTTAAATTAGATGCTGAGTTCCATCCATCGCAGCAGCCTCGAGTCCCAACGTCATCTTGCTTCCATGTGTTCCTTGGTCAGTACTGCTATCTCCACTATTATGCCAGCCAAATCACAATCTAGAATAGCGAAAAATCCTTCCATGATGATGATTGGGATGAGCCTTCAGACTCCGTGTCACTGGCATCTGCTTTGTTCCGAGCTCCAGTGGGAGACAATAACTCATTTTCAAATGATCTTGCCCAGCAAGGTAGATTTTAAAACCTTTATTTCGGAGGTCATGGAAATGTGCAAAGCTGAACTATTAGCTGCACGACATGATCTTAAATGTATGGCTGGGATGGTGGACACATTAGAGGGAGCACATGATGACCTTCGTTGATATGCTCAATTGGTGCAAAAAAAAGGAGATGAGACTCCATTTATAAGACCCAGATAACAGGGGGTGCCACAATAACATCAGGGTGAGAGGCCTTCCTGAGGCGACAAAAAATATTTGAAGGTGGTTTTAGGATCTTTCTTTAACAATATATTGGAGGACTCCTCCAAACGATCCATTAAGTTTGACAGGGCTCATCAGGGCCTACGTCCTAAGGGATCTTTGGCTACCCCAAGAGATGTTATATGCAGAATACATGACTTTGAACTAAAGGAAAACATCATGTTGAAGACCAATACCATGCGCTCTATTGATTTTGAGGGTGTCTTGAAACAGATTTTTCCAGATCTTTCTTGGGTCACATTACAAAAACAAAGGGCACTTCCTCTGTTGCTGGCTGCATTGAGAGATAAGAAGTAATGTATCAATAGGGGTTTCCTTTCTCCATTATTGCTACGTATGATGGACTATCTGAAGGCTTTTTGTTCAACACTGGACATTCCACCTCCAAATATGCCAGATTGGGAACTGCCATCACCAGCTTTAACCCTGCCACCTATTTGGCAACCAGTTCATCCTCTTACAACACTTCAGGATCTTCTGGGATGTGGGACCACCCTCTATGATTTTTCTTAGTAGGCTTGATGGGTTCTTGATGGAGTGATTTGATTTTCATCTCTAGGGTTTTTGTTTCAACAATAGTGGCAGGCAGATCTCTTTGTCTTTCTTTCAGAATTGCATTGACGGAGGACTTAGATTTAGTTGCATTTGTTTGAAAGTTACCTAATATTTGAGCACTTTGGTTGTGCTCCAGTCGTGATCCCCTCACTTAGGGGGTCTTATTACCACTCCCTTCTCGTTGGGATCCTGTGGAGTGACAACAGCTGTTTTCATTTTTTTTTGTACCCCTTACCAAGGAATAGTTTCTTGGGTGTTGCACTTGATAAGTGAATATGTTTTTACTCTTTGTATTGATTTTTCTTTGTCTGCTATCAGATTTTGGTCTTCCCCTGCCCTGGTGTATCTCCTTTTTTTCTGCCATCCTGTGTACATTTTTAGTTACTCTTCTTTATCATGTCTTATTGAGCAAAGAGATAGTACTGCGAGTGGGTTTCCTGGATAATGGTATACTTTTCCATTCCTAAAGGTAGGCTTATTTTTCCACATCATGATTGCTGTTTCTCTCTTTTCTTAGGCTACATGATTAAGTATGTTTCTTGAAACATCAAGGGTCTCATTTCCAATGCTAAGAGATGCCTGGCACTTACTTAACTGAGATTCTTGCATCCATGTTATGAGACTTTCTTCAATCTTGTAAGCTTTCCGTGCTGTCCTCTGATGCCTTATCATCTTTAAATGCCCCTATTACCACCAAGGAAATTGAGATAGTGATACAGAATCTCCCTAATGGTAAATCACCTGGCCCGATGGTCTATCTTTATTATAAGACTAAGCCAGAACTTATTTCTCACCTACAGCAATTATTTATCAACTTTGTGTCTGGTTCTTCTGTTCCAGACACCATGTCCCATTCTTATACCACATTGATCCCGAAACAAGGAAAAAATCCCCTAGATTGTGTTAGTTATAGGCCAAACTGCCTCTGTAATTTGGATTTTAAGACTTTTATAAAGCAATAAGCTGACAGGCTGTCTTTTTGTCTTTCTAGCGTTATACATAAAGACCAAGTGGTATTTCTACTTTATAGGCAAGGGGGTAATAATACTAGAAGGGCGATTGATCTTGATGTTGCCAATAGAACAGGTCAGAGTGCTCTTATGATTAGCTTAGAAAAAACAAGAATCGGCTGTGTCCCAAAAACGGTTATGGCAATAGAGGGAGAAAATGGCCTCAATAATTTGTAAGGGAAAGTGAAAACTTTTAAGTGTGTGTCTCATAAATCCATTCCATCCTTTTGAAAGCCTTTTTCCGCATCTGTACCAAGAAGGATCAGCATGGTATTTGTACGTCTGTCATAATCGTTTGCATGGATCTGTCTATGAGTGTTTTCTTTACATTCCCTACCTGAGACAAAGTTTCTTTATTCCTAATTAAAGGGAATCTGTCACCATTGTGACAGTAATACATGAGTAGCTGCGGTGAACTTCAGAGTACAGACTACTGTGCTGTTCTAACATAATGGAGGGGACTTGCTCGCATGCATGGCAGTCCTAACAATGTATTTCAATGGGGGAATGGGGGGCAGAAGGAAATAAAAATAGTGATCTGGACTCCATGACTGCAGTACTACTCACGCATTACTGTAGATTAGGGTCTCAAGTCAGGATGACGGATTTCCTTCTACCAGAGAGGGCAGAACCCTTTCTATGTGTGAAGCAAGTTTTTTGGCACATAGTTTCATGTCCACAGTAAATAATAATATTGGTCTATAACTGCTGCAGCACCCTTCTTTTCATAAAATAATGATTATTATATAAAGATTATTTTTTTTTTTCCTTTTTTAGGTTTAATTAGGTTTTGCACATAATATTTACCCTAAGATGTCATTAAAAGTCATCTTGGTGGACACTGACACTTTTTTTTAATTTTGCACTTTGCCACTTTAAATGGGTCATCCGCAGAAAACCCAGTTTCAAGGGAAAACAGTTCCCTGTGGGGATATTGGATGCAGGCAGATCTTCTAGATCCTTCAGATCTGCTATGCTTGAGACACTTGGCAATCATGTGATCACCGAGTTCAATAGAGGAAGTGGCTCAGTTGCTTTCTCTATTGACTGCATAGAGCGCAGGCAAAAAGGCTGAAACAGTAATAAACTGCTTCTGTCTTCTTCTCAGAATCCTGACTGTCACTGATAGACTGCCAGATTGGAAGCCCTCTTTGGGGCAATCCCTCTATATTGTTCATATGTTTCAGTTGGTCATATGTTGTCAGAAGTGATCACCACTTTGGATGAACCATGCAGGGTGTGGGAATTGGCTCTTGTAGGCAGGGTGAGCGGATATGGTAGAGAGGCACAAAAACAGTTCTTAACCAGTATTCACACTTGGCAAGTTAACAGAACATAAACAAAATCACCTTCAGGCTTGTCCGCCATATACATATAGACCAGATTTGGCCGGCTCACAGAGAAGAGTTTGAGTCCTTGGGTTTGGTTCACACCTTACCGTGGGTACCACGTATAGAGTTCAAGTCCTGGTGTATGTTCACACCTTGCAGCGGAACCGCATGTCAAGTCCAATTGCCTCTTGGATATAGTTGGCCTGTCCTCCCAGACAGGTCGCAAACACGCACTAAATTGAAAGCATATTACAAAAAAAAAACTGCCCACGCTCCTAGATGGCTTTTATGACAGATGGGCGTCGACGCAAAGCCCAGGCCGACATGTAAGATCTGGTCCGGTGCTTGACCTCACCTTGCTTCAATCAGTATGAGCAGCACATGCTGAGAGGAAAATACCTCCCCTCTAACAACAGACCCTTCACTGTGTCACAAAGGTTATAATTTTAATAGTGTGTAAACTATAAGTCAAATGACTGTATGAATAAACAACTACCTCATGAACATCAAGTTTTTGAAAATGAACAAACATAAAACACACGAGAAAAAAATCTCTTTTTTCTGACTTTAGTATCTCTATTTACCACCCAAAGTACACACATACACAAATCAAAAGTAATTTCATAGTGAACACCTTTTAAACCAGTATGTGAAATAAAAGTTCATGGGAATAACCACTGCCAAGAGTTTCTCTAGTGTTTCCCACAGTCAGATGACAGCTGTGATACTTTATAGTAATAATTATTCTCCGGAAGGACAAAAAATAACAAATAAAGTGTACAGCACTTCTCCGTTTTCAGAAAATACCAAATTCGGAAAAATTAAGATCCAAGTAATTAGAAAGCTAAATGCATTATTTCTATACATTCACTTGACTGTCTTGTAAAAGTGTGAATGGAAGACAACAATAAGGGCTCATGCACTCGGCCGTTGCCCGGCCACTCTGCACATTGGCACCACAATTTGCGGTCCCCAATTCTCGGGCAACATCCACGTGGCTGCCACAGATGGATCCAGACCCATTCAACTTGAATGGCTCTGTGATCTGTCTGCACCACAAAAAATAGAACAAGTTCTATTTTTTTGGCAGTGCGGAGACACGGAGAGAAACGCCATAGAAGCACACAGTGCTTCTGTGAGGTGCCGTGCCTCCATTCTGCACCGCAACTTCCGGATTGCAGACCCATTCAAGTGATGCGGTGCAAAAACGGACAGGGCACATATACGGGCCAGGCCGGCACACATTCGTGTGCATAAGCCCTACCTTTATGATTTTATTACTTTATTTACAAATGCTTCTTACCTGAACATGCACTCTTTGTGTATATACATTTTCTGGTCTAGTTCACTTCTAGGGTACTGTTTGGTGATATTATTGGGGCACTGTTAGACAATATTATAAAAAGGACACATTTCCCAGGTTTTCCATTAGGTCCAGTGCAGCAAACTCAACTTGGGAAAATTGGTCTCAGGAAAATAATGCGTGAACCCTGCCTTACAGTATCTAACATTTCAACCACAAGTTGTATTTTTTATGCTTTTGCGTAAATTATGATATCGTCACTTTTCTACTGGTTGAAGGAAAATATGTCACTGTAATTATTTCAATTAAAAATATTCAGCAAAATAGAATTCCTTAAATGATGACAGTTAAGAAGCCAGATTAAGTAGCTTTCACCTGACTGGCTGTATCCTCCACCATAGATTTATAACTAGCTGTCAAAATGTGTAGGTGCTATTAAAATACCTTTTCTTTAATTATATGGAAGTCCATATTGGGGCTTAATTCCTATGGAAATTGTGTTTTGCTATTAGTTTTTATTACTATGTAATTATTACATATTGCAATAAAATGTAAAATGTGTGTAAGACAAGCTAAAATGAGAACAGAAGAACAAAGTTTCCCAAACCGAATATATATATATACAGTATGTGAGACTGAGGAGAAAGTGAATAAGCGTTCAGTCTTATTGGCAATTATCCAAGATTTCACAAAAAGCTCTGTTCAATTACTGCTGCAAAACAGTGCTTAACCTTGAAGGGTTCTATTACAACAGGCTCATTACCACAAGATTGACATACTGTAGAACTTATGTAGTGCATTATTTAATGGGAGGGTGCCAAACCAATGATCCTAGTATACATTTGAAGTAGGCAGCTTGAATCATTATTTAATGATAAAATTAGCAAAATTCTTGTTCATTAAATACTTTTCATGGGATAATTTTGTGAATATTAAACGGGTTATTCCATGATTAATGTAAAAAAATGATATTCAGACATCATATAGTACATGACAGTACCTTTCTAACAAAGCTAGAACCAGCCGTGTACCTCACATGGATCCACAGATCTCCCCATTCATTGCTCTGCTAGATTTATATCAAGCTGGCAGCTCATAGGGAGTGTCTTTTCTGCTGCAGCTCAAGGGGCGTGTCCATGCTCCACCTATCCCAGCTCAGGAGACAGTTGAAGGATGAAACTGAGCATGTGCGGCCTTCTCAGTGAGTCGGACAAAAAAATACGAAAAAAACGAACAGCAGGTCACGCTATACAGATACCTTTCATTGAATAACTCAGTGGCTATACAACATTTTTTTATTACAATTGCAATTGCTAAAGTATTCAGATCCAGGTGCTGGTCTGAAAACTGTAGAATATTCTTCATGGGACATCCCCTCTAAATATAGTAGAGCCTAGTTACATTAAACCTTATATAGTAGGCTGTGTTCCCATTACATTTTAGAATATATATTTGGCATAATAATCTTAATGCATATAATGAATGTGTCTATTAGAACCAACAGATGCCCAAATAGTCTTCTTTTGGCATCAACCATGCAGGATCTTGAACTAAACTTCTTTTTATCTAGCATTGCAGCCAATGGATGGCAACTGTGTGATTTACTTTGGGAGATTTTCCCAACATATTAGTCAAATTATTTTTAAATTGGCTTTAAAGGGTTGTCCGCCTTCCATGACTTTTATATAAGCACCGGACAGTCATGTACATAACGTAAAAAAGCCACTCACCTTCTCCCTGCTGCTTTGTTTCAGCAGTAAAGGTTTGTTCCTCCTCCTTCTAGTCCCTGGCATATAAACTTAAAGATGGGCCAGTGGTAGAGTGATGCCTGGAGACACATCACTGCTCAGGTTAGTGATTTGCCTGAGCAGCACACAAGATCCTGTCCGGAAGTTTACATACCGAGGACCAGAAGGAGCAGGACTGGACAGTAGGTGCTGGAACAAAGCGGTAGGGAACAGGTGAGTACGTTTTTATGTTATGTACAGCATTGTCCAAGGGCGACATAAAATTGTAGTAGAAGCTGGGCAACCCTTTTAAGGTACACCTTGTTTTTCCATAAAAAAGCTACAATTATTCAGAACTATATTACTAGCTCTTATAAAGCTTTTTAATCAGATATACGCCTTGCACCTATTGCCCTATGTCCTAATCATCTCACTCTTACTTTCTGTACTAATTATTCTTGTAACGTACAAGTTATTCAGCACACTAATATGGATTGTTGGAAGAGGGAGAGCATTTGTTTTTATGATTTTCAAAAGAAAGTTGGTTGCTGACTTGCAGAAGTGCAAGTTAATGGTCAACCAAAGAATAGCTGATACTGAGTATACGGAGTAAATTCTGTCCAGTTTCAAGTTTTAGGAAGTACACGGTTGGATGATTTACATAAACTAGAGCAAAGTGAAGATAAAGTATAGCAATTGCACTAATCCTGAAAAATGAGAACAGGAAATTGGTTGCAGTTGCCATCCACCTTGCACTAGTTTTAATTAGTGGGCCGTAAAAAGTTTTCATACGATAATTGTAGGCAGCATAACCCAAACAGTTTTAGATGCAAGGTCATTGATCCAGTAATCATGTTGGTGATAGATAGATAGATAGATAGATAGATAGATAGATATGCATATGCGCTGGACACTCTCAGAAACTGCACTGTAGAGAACACAGTTAGGGGAAAAGTCAGGTAGATAAATCACTTGACTACCAGCATCTTGAGTGCTATGGACATGTTGGTCGCTGCCATCCAGTGTTTACACTTAGTCCACACCCATGAGCATTAGGGGGCCCTATACTGAGGTGATGCTGATAGAAGTATTGCTGTTACCCCTGCCAATTGGAAGAATAAAGTGTCATAAGTGCCATTAAAGCTCCATGTTCCAATGGTTCCTGTCAGCTTTATTGGAGGATCCAAGGCTTCCATCTGACTATAAAAGGCAGACCTTGGAGCCTTCATAAAAAAATGAGCATACATAGCTGAAGGAGCACTGACATGTCCTAGTATCATTAGTAGTAGCACTGTGTGGGAAACCCCCTTTAGAAAAACCTATGCTGAGAGTTATGGAGCAGGATTGAAACCTTATATATGATTGCTGAGCGAGTAATACATTTTTAGGCAAAACATCTCCAGACTTAAATATTTGTGTTTGAAGTTTTCCACAGAAGAAAATGTATGCATATTTTCTAAAACTGCTTGCTTAATAGAACTCAAAGATGCCAATTGAAGTTAAATTGTATGTATTTTTCACTGTTTTGCCAAGCACCTGAGCACAATGGAAGTCAATGGGAGAACCCCAGGCACCCCGTGCTCTGAATAGGGGAGGGTGTCAGGACTCTAGTTCGGCTTAGGAGTCCCTGCTCTGACTCCATATATAGCTATGTCCATATATGGAGTCAGTGCTTGGAGACACCCCAGTGTATTTAAATCTAATCTAAATCTAATTTAGCCTGTATTTTAGAAAAGTTTCTGCCAGGATTCAAACTCACAACCTTCTGTATTAAAAGCAAGGCACTTAACCACTCAGCTATAATAGCTGCATAGCCAGTTCCTAAAGTAGTATTGTACTTCTACTAAGACCTATACAGTAGAATTCTCATATTATATTGTATTTTTAGTGACTGGCTATGCAGCTATATAGTGTAGTGGTTAAAGTTCTATATGTATATATATATATATATGTGTGTGTGTGTGTGTGTGTGTGTGTGTGTGTTTTTAGCCATAATATATTTACACTTATTATTAGATATTTAGAATATATAATATAATATATGTAAATATATTATGGCTAAAACATCAGTAGTAGTTTCCCACATATTATGCATTCATATATATCAGATGTATGATTATATACATATATATATATATATATATATATATATATATATATATATATATAAATATATATATTTATTTATTTTTTTAGTTATTACACATTTATTTTGTGCCATACATTTTTTACAATTACTAAAAAAAATATCAAATATATAAATCTAATTTAACCTCTATTTCTGAAAAAGTTTGTGACAGGATTTAAACTTCTGCATCACAGCCCAGAACTTTAACCACTACACGATATAGCTGCATAGCCAGTCACTTTTAGCTGAGTGGTTAAGTGCCTTGCCTCTATTAAATTTGAATCCTGGCAGAAAATTTCCTGAAATACAGGCTAAATTAGATTTAAATACACTGGGGTGCCCCAAGCACTGACTCCATATATGGACATAGCTATATATGGAGTCAGAGCAGGGACTCCTAAGCCGTGGACTCACACTGAAGGATTTTCTCACTGTACAGTGATCTTCTGCATAGAAATAGAGGCTAAATTAGATTTAAATACACTGACTCGAGCATCGCGCTCGAGCACACGTGGTGTTCGGCCGAACTCGCGATGTGCCGAGCATAGCTATGTTCAAGCCGAATTGGTGTTCAGCCGAGCATGCTCGCTCAACAATAGTTAAAATCTATCATTTTAATAATAATTTGCGTAAAGTAACTAGTTTCCTTTTTAGTCAAATTTGTATCAGCTATCAGAAATTGGTGTAAGCTGCTTACATATTCTTGGATTTTTCTTTATTTTGAGAAATGTGTCTTGATTTTCACATTAGGGAAATCACATTTTTTGGAGAAGCTAGATGTGTAATTTCTTCCAGGTGTGAAAGAAAAAACGCAGCTAACATACAGAGCTTGATATAATTAGAGCACTTTACATTTTTGGTTCTGTTCAGGAACTAAAACTTACATTTCCTAAGATACAGCTGAGAAAGTCTGCAACTAGGAAAGTGTTTACATGCATGAATTTATGACTGCTCTGAACAATGGGTATGTAAAATTCCTTGCCCGGATCATTTATAATTTATAAAGTCAAATCGTACTCTATATTCCATATGTACAGATGCTGGATGTTTCCTTAATTTATAAACAAATGTATTTATAATGTTTAAGGCAGGAAAAATACAGAATGCAATATGCAGTATATAATAAATTAAATAAATAGTATATATAATTTACTAGCAGAAGGACCCGTCTTTGCACGGGTATAATATATCTATTTCTTTTTATGTTTCCGTGTGGCGTAAAAAAAACGACAGTTTCCCCATAACAGTAACCTCTACAGTACCCGCCCCTTAAAAATGACCTCCACAGTACCTGCCCCTTAAAAATGACCTCCACAGTGCCCGTCCCTTTAACATTGACCTCCACGGTGCCCGCCCCTTTAACAATGACTTCCACCGTGACCGCCCTCTAAACAGTGATTTTCACAGTGACCGCCCCTTTAACAGTGATTTTCACAGTGACCGCCCCTTTAACAGTGACTTTCACACTAACCGTCCCTTTAACAGTGGCTGCCCCTTTAACAGTGACTTTCACAGTGACTGCCCCCTTTAAAAGTGACTTTCACAGTGACCGCCCCTTTCAGAGTGACCGCCCCTTTAACAGTGACTTTCAGAGTGACCGCCCCTTTAACAGTGACTTTCAGAGTGACCGCCCCTTTAACAGAAACTTTCACAGTGGCCGCCCCTTTAACAGTGACTTTCACAGTGGCCGCCCATTTAACAATGACTGCCCCTTTAACAGTGACTTTCACAGTGACTGCTCCTTTAACAGTGACTTTCACAGTGGCCGCCCCTTTAACAGTGACTTTCACAGTGACTGCCCCTTTAACAGTGACCACACCTTTAACTGCGACTTTTACAGTGGCTGCCCCTTTAATAGTGACTTTCGCAGTGACCGCCCCTTTAACAGTGACTTTCACAGTGCCCTCCCCTTTAACAGTGACTTTCACAGTGACCACCCCTTTAATAGTGACTTTCACAGTGACCACCCCTTTAACAGTGACTTTCACAGTGGCTGCCCCTTTAACAGTGACTTTCCCAGTGATCGCCCCTTTAGCAGTGACTTTCAGTGACCGCCCCTTTAACAGTGACCGCCCTTTTAACAGTGACTTTCACAGTGACCTAATCTTTAACAGTGACTTTCACAGTTACGGCCCCTTTAACAGACACTTTCACAGTGACCTCCCATTAACAGTGACTTTCACAGTGACCGCCTCTTTAACAGTGACTTTAACAGTGACCGCCCCTTTAACAGTGGCTTTCACAGTCACCGCCCCTTTAACAGTGACCGCTCCTTTAACTGTGACTTTTACAGTGACCGCCCTTTAACAGTGACTTTCATAGTGACTGCCCCTTTAACAGTGACTTTCACAGTCACCACCCCTTTAACAGTGACTTTCACAGTGACCGCCCCTTTAACAATGACTTTCACAGTGACCGCCCCTTTAACTGTGACTTTCACAGTGACCGCCCCTTTAACTGTGACTTTCACAGTGACCACCCCTTTAACAGTTACTTTCACAGTGACCACCCCTTTAACAGGGACCTTCATAGAGCTCGCCCCTTTAATAATAGTGACCTCCACAGTGCCCACTCATTTAATAACAGTGAGCTCCACTGTGCCTGCCCCTTTAATAACCGTGACCTCCAATGTGCCCACCCCTTTAAAAACAGTGACCTTCACTGTGCCCACCCCTTTAAAAACAGTGACCTCTCTAGTATCCGCCCCTTTAAGCAGTAAAGAAAAATGGCTGGGTTGTTATGGAAACCTGGAGTAAAACTGTGTTTATGGCAGTTGGTATTGGGGAGGGGTCTCAATTTTTTGGAATATCTCAGGAACGGTAAATCCTAGAGAGCTGAGAACCTTCCCAGACACCTGATGTACCTTTCTGCCAAATTTGGTAAAGATCCGTGCAGTCGTTTGGTCGCGCATAAAGAACGTCCAGACAGACGTCTAGACAGACAGAAACAAATTTTTATATATATATAAGAGATAGATTCAAAGATATATGTTAATAGACAGCATGCGTGCAATATACTATAGGTATGAAATAACCATATATTTGCTTATTACTTAACAAAACATTCTACATTTTTCAATCCAGCACCTGAATCTGAATACTTTTGTAAATGCATGTAATTAAAAATTCCGTACAGCCAGTGAGATATTCACTAAAATGTATCTGTATACAGTAGTGCCACCTGCAGTTTGTTTTTTTCCTTTTTTTTTTTTGTCTACCTCACTGAACTGGTCGAGCATGCAGTTTAAATCTTCAGCACCCACTAGTCAGAAGTGGAGTGCCAGAGGATGCTGACCCCTTACAGAACACTTACATGAAGCCCTCTTTTTATTTTCTTAGATGTGGATGCTTTGATTTCCAGGTTCATCTTCTATCATGCAAGATGGCCACACCACTTCTCAGGCTACTTCATTCACACTGTGTCACGAGGGTGTCAAGAACCACGCCTGACTCCGTTATACCCGGGGTCAGGAAGTCGCAGCGGTTGGCTGCGCGCTCTATGTAGTAAGATGGGGCTGTTTCCTTATGGTAGCTTTCTGGGTTTGCTTTGCAACCCTTTTTGGCTCACTCAGGGATCCGTAGCTCCTTCTCCTCAGCTGTTCCTGGTCCAGCACTCCCAACCTCCTTATATTCCCCTCTCACACTTCTCTGGTTGCCAGATATAGAGCTTCCTGCCTGGACTTCTATACTGACCCACTGGAGCTGTGTTGCTGCGTTCTCTGGTTGTTGGTCCAGAACGTTTCCCTCCGGATCCCTGTTGGACCTTTGTGTTCTGCTGTGGTCGCCCACCTGGGTTTATGTGTTTGTCTGTATTGTCTGTCCTCTTCCTGGTGTTTTTCCTCTTAGTGTCAGTGGTGCGGACTAGCGATCCCACCGGCCCGTTCACTATCTAGGGCTCATTTTAGGGAAAGCCAGGGTTTAGGCACGTGATCGCCACACGGGTGAGGAACCCGTCTAGGGACGTCAGGGCAGTCAGGTGCCAGCCGCAAGGTGAGTCACCAACTTTCCTTCTCCCTTGGGCAGGGCTTTCCCTTTTCCCTCCCTGTGCGTGACGCTGGTCATTACACACTGTGCATTGGTAGTCCAAGACACTTTCTGTCTAGCCCTGCTCTTGGATTGTTTTGGATTCCTTCCTACTAAATGCACAGTGTTAACCAGGTAATCCAAGAAAAGGTGTAGTCACTTTGGACGACCGACGAAAAGACAGGGAACCGGCAGATCTGCAGCTGAGAGGAATGCAAAGGAGCTCATCAGATAAGTGTTCTTTTCGTTCCCCAGTTACGGTGAAATTTTCTTTCTAAAACCAAAGATTCACAGTAAACAATCATTTGCCATAAAAATTATTGAACATCTGTTCACACAATTGCTTAACTGCTATAATATGATGTGCTCTTTATACTTATTATTTTACATCCTCGAGTGGGAACCTACTCTAATTTGGCACGGCACCAAGTGACAACCACCGATGTTGCAGCAGTGCACCAGCAGGCGGCGGGACCCAGCAGCCAAACTGTTCACATGGTGTGATACTGTATGGTTGCCATTGCTACTGCAGTGCTGGTGGGTTGGTGGGGCCCAGTGCCTGGGTGGCATCATCAGGCAGCAGAGGTGCTGTTTGGCTACTGGTAATTCACTGCTACCGTGTCTGTGGTTACCACGTAGTGCCGCGCCAAATTAAGGAAGGTTCCCAATCAAGGAGTAAACCTTGTTTTGGTGAGTGAGCTTATGATTTTTGATCAAAATATTTACTAATACCTCATGCCTCATCAACAGTATGTAGCTTAGTGTGCTGTATACTATTCTCTTTATTTTTTAAAATATTTAAATTAAATTTAACCCCCGGTCCCCTAAAAAATTTTAATTACATGTGAACTGACGATTGAGGCATTAGTGTCATGATGCAGGCCTGTTCTGCAGTGATACAGAACATGATGGTAGGCAGACAGCAACAGTAGCAAGGTGGGCACCACCAGCAAGGAGTGGTCTATTCATCAGAAACAGTCGGAGGAGTGTGAAAATCGTCATGAATCCAGGCTTGTTACAATTTGACAGAAGTAATGTTCTGGATACTCGTCCGTTTGGGACATAATTTGTCTTCCTTTTCTGCCAGAGGAAAACATTCCCCCATTATGTCCTAGTTAGTAAGGGTCTAAAAGCATGGCTATCTAATAATTATCAGACTGCTTGATGTCAAGCAATACACCTGTCACTGCGTATGCAAGCGAGCATGCATGTCACCATTCTGGCCAGAGTGCCCGAGGAGCAACTTCTTTCCAGCTACACCCTCCGCTGAGATGATAGGGTGTCTTGGCCGATGCCATCCTCATCCTCTTGCTTCTCCAACTCCTCCTCCTCTTACAGTGGCAGCTTTTCATCTTCCGTCATCCTCCTCCATAGCAGATTCCTTTTGTGTGTCCCCAACAGCTATAAGGCAGACAGCAAGATGAAGCAGTGGCCTTTTCTTCCACCGTGGTCCCCTGCTACATGAGCATCAGCGTCTGTTCTAAATATAAGAGGGATGACGTTGTTCATGCCACAGTTGTGCCTGCTGACAAACTGGCCTCTTCGAAGGGTTTCAGCACACGACAGGTGTTACGGATGAGCTGCCATTAGCTGACCTCAAAGTAACACTGCTGAGGCTGTCTGGTGCATGACAAAATCGTTCACGGCTTTCCGCTGCTCGGGCATGTGCTGTGTTGAATTCCAGTGAGTTAACAGATTGACAGATTAAGTGGTGTAGAGGCAGGCTATTCTGTCGCTGCAGGTCCAGGAGAGGGTTCCTCGCCATGCAAGATTGACTGAAGTGCTTGGACAGTTTCTTGGACTTGCCAGCACCTTGCACAAGTCAGTGTACTTATTTAGAAAGTACTGCACCACTAGGTTTATGATGTGTGCCATGCATTGAGCATATGTTATTTCATCCAGATTCAGGTTGGCTAGGATCTTGCCCCCATTGTCACTTACAAATTGCCCATTTGGAGTCGGCGGGGTGACAGCCAGTGTGATGTTTGCTGCTTTATGTACTGGAGAAAATGCTCACCATTGTGGCTACTCTTTCAGACCGATCAGCTCCAACACAGCTCCAACGCTTGACCTGACACATACAATACAAATGAGGGTAGTGTGAGTGACCTTGTGCCCTGCTGCTCTTGGGGACAGGAATGTGCCTGTTTTGGGATCCAGTCTGAAATAACCATGTCTAGTTCAGAATTAAGCTTGCTGGATTGCTGGCCATGCATTCTGTTATTGATGGCTGACAATGCAGAGGAGGAGTGGAAAAGGATGATGACAATGTGAAAGACAACATACTGCTTGTAGATGCAGCCTGGCTGGCGCAAGGGGGAACGGGAGAAGGAGGGAACTCCTGATGCCACCTCTGTTTGCCTATGGGATGGGGTGATGCTGATCCATGCTGATTCATGTAGTTCAGTAGAGCTGTGGTGCCTGCTTTTGTGTTTGCCTACCCACGTCTTATTTTGCTCTTGCACAGTTTGCACAAAGCAATGCTTTTGTCTTCTGGCAGTGTGAAGATATTCACACTGCAGAGGTAGAGGCAACCAAGCTCGGCTTAGTTATGGCATGTTTGGGGCCTAAACCACAGCATCAGCAGCATCACCAGATCTAGAAGCAGATGTGGCCCTGGTTGTTGTTTAGGAGGTATATAGACTCTTCTCTTTAATGCTGCCACCATCACCCTCTTCCTCTGATTTTGCCTCCTCCTTAGCACCCTGATCTGGCTCCTAGGTCTTGTCTAGCACACATTCGTCATCGCAGACCTCACCCTAACTTTCGCTTCTATCAGACTGTGGGATATCATGGTGGGTTCTTTGTCCCCCTGCCCTGCTCTTTCCCGACTGCCATTGTCACTGTCTCCAACGCCAATAGCGTGGCTACAGGTGCCACTACTACTACCATCAACATGGCTATGCCTGGGGTTTGCAGACTCCTCCTTTAACTTCTCCCGATGGCAGTAGACTCTCAATTTAAATTGCTCACAAGTAGATTGCTGCCCTATGCTGTGTAGTAATCAAATATACAGTACAGACCAAAAGTTTGGACACACCTTCTCATTCAAAGAGTTTTCTTTATTTTCATGACTATGAAAATTGTAGATTCACACTGAAGGCATCAAAACTATGAATTAATACATATGGAATTATATACATAACAAAAAATGTAAAAAAAACTGAAAATATGTCATATTCTAGGTTCTTCAAAGTAGCCACCTTTTGCTTTTATTACTGCTTTGCACACTCTTGGCATTCTCTTGATGAGCTTCAAGAGGTAGTCACCTGATATGGTCTTCCAACAGTCTTGAAGGAGTTCCCAGAGATGCTTAGCACCTGTTGGCCCTTTTGCCTTCACTCTGCGGTCCAGCTGATTGGGTTCAGGTCCGGTGACTGTGGAGGCCAGGTCATCTGGCGCAGCACCCCATCACTCCCCTTCATGGTCAAATAGCCCTTACACAGCCTGGAGGTGTGTTTGGGGTCATTGCCCTGTTGAAAAATAAATGATGGTCCAACTAAACGCAAGCCGGATGAAATAGCATGCCGCTGCAAGATGCTGTGGTAGCCATGCTGGTTCAGTATGCCTTCAATTTTGAATAAATCCCCAACAGTGTCACCAGCAAAGCACCCCCACACCATCACACCTCCTCCTCCATGCTTCACGGTGGGAACCAGGCATGTAGAGTCCATCCGTTCACCTTTTCTGTGTCGCACAAAGACACAATGGTTGGAACCTAAGATCTCAAATTTGGAATTATCAGACCAAAGGACAGATTTCCACTGGTCTAATGTCCATTCCTTGTTTTCTTTAGCCCAAACAAGTCTCTTCTGCTTGTTGCCTGTCCTTAGCAGTGGTTTCCTAGCAGATATTCTACCACGAAGGCCTGATTCACGCAGTCTCCTCTTAACAGTTGTTCTAGAGATGTGTCTGCTGCTAGAACTCTGTGTGGCATTGACCTGGTCTCTAATCTGAGCTGCTGTTAACCTGCGATTTCTGAGGCTGGTGACTCGGATGAACTCATCCTCCGCAGCAGAGGTGACTCTTAGTCTTCCTTTCCTGGGGCGGTCCGCATGTGAGCTAGTTTCTTTGTAGCGCTTGATGGTGTATTCAGTAGGACTATCAGCTGTGTATCCACCTGACTTCTCCACAACGCAACTAATGGTCCCAACCCCATTTATAAGGCAAGAAATCCCACTTATTAAACCTGACAGGGCACACCTGTGCAGTGAAAACCATTTCAGGTGACTACCTCTTGAAGCTCAACAAGAGAATGCCAAGAGTGTGCAAAGCAGTAATCAAAGCAAAAGGTGGCTACTTTGAAGAACTTAGACTATATCATATGATCAGTTGTTTCACACTTTTTTGTTATGTATATAATTCCACATGTGCTAATTCATAGTTTTGATGCCTTCAGTGTGAATCTACAATTTTGATAGTCATGAAAATAAAGAAAACTCTTTGAATGAGAAGGTGTGTCCAAACTTTTGGTCTTCACTGTATATGTATGCATCTTAATTTAATTGAACCCCCAAAAAAATAAATGTAAATTGCAACCATGTGGAAACTGAATATGCATAAATGGACGATTGAGGCTTGACCCTCAATTTCCTCTTAATACACACAGGTAGATTGCTGCCACGCCTTGGGTATTGCTGTAATAATCACATTAATATGCAGCTTAATTAACTTGAACAGCCTCCTAAAAAATAATAATATTATTATTGCGACCATGTGGAGACTAAACATAAGTAGATGGGTGATTGAGGCTTGATGCTCAATTTCACCTTAATACACACAAGTAGATTGCTGCCACACATTGGGTATTGCTGCAGTAATAATGTATATATGCAGCTTAATTAAACTGAACCCCCCCCCCCCCCCAAAAAAAAAAAAAAACATTTACATTTTGATTGTGTGGAAACTGAATATAAGTAAAAGAACAATTGTGGTTTGATGCTCAATTCCACCTTAATAAACAATTTTTAGAATGCTACACACCTTGGGTATTGCAGCAGTAATCATGTATATATGCAAATTATTTAAATTGAACCCTCTAAAAACAATTTTATTTGCAACCGTGTGGAAAATAAATATATGTAAACGGCTTTGCACGTGTATATTTCATCTATTTCATTTTATGTTTCCGTGTGGCGTAAAAAGATATCGACAGTTTCCACCATAACAGCGACCTCTACAGTACCCGCCCCTTTAACAATGACCTCCACAGTGCCTGCCCCTTTAACAATGACCTTCACAGTGCCCGCTCCATTTAACACTGCCTGCCCCTTTAACAGTGACTTCCACAGTGACCACCCCTTTAACAGTAACCCCCTTTTAGCATTGACTACCCCTTTAACAGTGACCTTCATAGTGGCGCCCCTTTAACAGTGACTTTCACAGTGACCGCCCCTTTAACAGTGACTTTCAAAATGACCGCCCCTTTAACAGTGACTTTCACAGTCACCACCCCATTAACAGTGACTTTCACAGTTAATGCCCCTTTAACAGTGACTTTTACAGTTACCACCCCTTTAACAGTGACTTTCACAGTGACCACCCCTTTATCAGTGACTTTCACAGTGACCGCCCCTTTAACAGTTACTTTCATAGTGACCGCTCCTTTAACAGTGACTTTCACAGTGACCGCCCCTTTAACAGTAACTTTCACAGTGGCCGCCCCTTTAACAGTGACTGCCCCTTCAACAGTGACTTTCACTGTCGCTGCCCCTTTAACAGTGACTTTCACAGTGACCGCACCTTTAACAGTGACTTTTGCAGTGGCCGCCCCTTTAACAGTGACCGCCCCTTTAACTGTGACTTTCACAGTGACCACCCCTTTAACTGTCACTTTCCCTGTCACCACCCCTTTAACTGTCACTTTCACTGTCACCGCCCCTTTAACTGTCACTTTCACTATGACCACCCCTTTAACTGTGACTTTCACTGGAACTGCCCCTTTACCTATGACTTTCACTGTGACTGCCCCTTTAACTGTGACTTTCACAGTGACCGCCCATTTAACTGTGGCTTTCACTGTAACCACCCCTTTGACTGTGACTTTCACAGTGTCCGCCCCTTTAACTGTGACTTTCACTGGAACTGCCACTTTACCTATGACTTTCACTGTGACTGCCCCTTTAACTGTGACTTTCACAGTGACCGCCCATTTAACTGTGACTTTCACTGTGACCGCCCCCTTTTACTGTGACTTTCACTGTGACCGCCCCTTTAACTGTGACTGTCACAGTGACCGCCCCTTTAACTGTGACTTTTCACTGTGACTGTCCATTTAACTGTGACTTTCATTGTGACCACCTCTTTAACAGTGACTTTCACATTGACCGCACCTTTAACAGTGACTTTTGCAGTGGCCGCCCCTTTAACAGTGACCGCCCCTTTAACTGTGACTTTCACAGTGACCGCCCCTTTAACTGTCACTTTCACCACCCCTTTAACTGTCACTTTCACTGTGACCACCCTTATAACTGTGACTTTCACTTTGACTGTCCATTGAACTGTGGCTTTCACTGTAACCGCCCCTTTGACTGTGACTTTCACAGTGACCGCCCCTTTAACTGTGACTTTCACTGGAACTGCCCCTTTACCTATGA
Organism: Bufo gargarizans; assembly: GCF_014858855.1. Classification (NCBI taxonomy): domain Eukaryota; kingdom Metazoa; phylum Chordata; class Amphibia; order Anura; family Bufonidae; genus Bufo; species Bufo gargarizans. The sequence goes on along the minus strand of NC_058080.1, from coordinate 643,928,589 downwards.
CTTTCACTGTGACCGCCCCTTTAACTGTGACTTTCACTGTGAACGCCCCTTAAACTGTGACTGCCCCTTTAACTGTGACTTTCACAGTGACCGCCCCTTTAACTGTGACTTTCACAGTGACCGCCCCTTTAACTGTGACTTTCACTGTGACCGCCCCTTTAACTGTGACTTTCACTGTGACCGCCCCTTTTACTATGACTTTCACTGTGACCGCCCCTTTAACTGTGACTTTCACTGTGATCGCCCCTTTAACTGTGACTTTCACTGTGACCGCCCCTTTAGCTGTGACTGTCACAGTGACCGCCCATTTAACTGTGACTTTCACTGTGACCGCCCCTTTTACTGTGACTTTCACTGTGACCGTCTCTTTAACTGTGACTTTCACTGTGGACCGCCCCTTTAACTGTGACTTTCACAGTGACTGCCCCTTTAACTGTGACTTTCACAGTGACCGCCCCTTTAACTGTGACTTTCACAGTGACCGCCCCTTTAACTGTGACTTTCACAGTGACCGCCCCTTTAAGCAGTAAAGAAATATGGCTGGGTTGTTATGGAAACTTGGAGTAAAACTGTGTTTATGGCAGTTGTGCTTTGAAGAGAAAGAATTGCAGGCTTGTATTTGGGGGGGGCAATTTTTTGGGAATATCTCAGTAACGGTACGTCCTAGAGAGACAGATAGAAACTCATTTTTATATATATATGAGATTGGCACTCAATTTTACCTTAATACACCCAGGTAGATTGCTGCCACTTCTTGGGTTTTTACTGTAGTAATGTATATATGCGTATATATGCAACTTAACTAAACTGAATGCTCCCCCTTTTTATTGCAACCTTGTGGAAACTAAATAAATGTAAATGGATGATTGAGATTTGATGCTCAATTTCCCCTTAATACACATTGGTAGATTGCTGCCACATCTTGGGCATTGATGCAGGACTCACGACTATATGCAGCTTAATTAAATTGAACCCCCCAGATTATTATTTTTTTTATTGTGGCCGTGTAGAGACTGAATATATATTTAAATGGAGAATTGACCCTTGATGCTTAATTTCACCTTAATACACACTGGTACCTTGGGTATTGCTGCAGTAATCATGTTTATATATGCAGCTTAATTAAATTGTACCCCTTCCCCCCCAAAAAATAAAAAAAATTAAAATTTAATTTGCGGACATGTTGAAACTGAATATAGGTAAACGAACAAGCGAGGCTTGAAACTCAATTTTACATTAATATACACTGGTAGATTGCTGAGACACCTTTGGTATTGCATCAGTAATCACATATATATTGTGAGATAGAGACTGGCAAGGAAGGGGTGGATAGTGCGGTCTACATGCCTATTCCACCAGGTGTACAATCAGTCTGGGGATAACAACACAGCCCCAGACTGTCAGTCAGGAAAAGAGTGAGATCCTGAAAAGGCGATGTTGCACAGACTGGGGGCTGGAGTACTTGGGGAGCACAGAGCGACGCCTGGGAATGGGTCGCATGGTCCTAGTCGGGCGGACTAGAGAGCCCAGCTTCCCCAAGGGACTTTTTATTTGCACAGCCTAGGGCAGTGATGGCTAACCTTGGCACTCCAGCTGTGGTAAAACTACAACTCCCAAGATGCCCCTCCTTGCTTGGCTGCTCTCAGAACTCTGTAGAAATAAATGGAGCATGCTGGGAGTCATAGTTTCACCACAGCTGGAGTGCCAAGGTTAGCCATCATTGGCCTAGGGGTTGGAGGACTACAAGGTGGGAAAAGCCGCATGTACTTCACCTGTGTGAACGGGGCTTACAGGTGAGTCAGGGAATACCTCTGTTTAGTCAGGGCCCAGCCAGGCAGGTATTTATTTTTGTTTTGATGTACGTGGGAACCTCACCCTACCCAGTGGTGTGTAACTGGGCTTTCCTGTATGCAAAGAATTTCAAAATAAAAGCAATGTTTGGCCCCTAATCCTTCGCTGGATGAAGATCATTGTGTGAATGATCCCCAGATAAGAGCAAACGGGCAGGCGTCCCTGCTGAAAGAAGGCAAAGTGGTTGCTAGGGGCAACGACATCACCAAAAGGAGCAGGTGCTGCTCGTGCTGTTCTGGACACTTGTGTTTGGGTTGCAAAGGAGTCGCTGTGTTAAAAGGCCAGGAGCCTGGTGAGAGAGACTGACTGGAAAAAAATAATTTGGTGGGGGGGGGGGATCTCTGGCTAAGCGAACTTGGTTGCCGAAAATGTCTGTTAAGGTAACTTTTATCACGGAAGCAGCAAGAAAACCTAGCCAAGGAGCTGGGTTATGGCCCAAGTGAAATGGTGTGTTTTGATGTAGAGCAGGAGGCGTTGAGGGCGCAATTGCAGTGGGCCCGTGAGACAAATTCTCCAACGCTGAGTGGACCCTCCATAAGCGTCCAAGGTGTCGGTGGTGTGCCTGGAGTTCCAGAAGAAAAGCAAACCTATGCCGTTGCCAAGGGCAACTGTTGGGGAGATAAAGAGGCAGAGAGCGGTGCGGCTCTCAGGAGTGCCTGTGTTTCTTGTGATAGTGTACAAGGTCCTAAAGGGTGCGCCTGGAGTGACTGTCCGGGAGAGGTCTGTACTCTAGGCCATGTGGTTTCTATTAGCAACGATTGCAGTAAGGAGTCTGCCGGTGGTCGTGGTACCAGGAACCCAGAGAAGACTGGTATAAATGTAAATATGCTGGACAGACATGTGATTAAAAAGGACTTTCAGATAGCTCCCACCGAACGTGAGACTATGGTGACAACTAGAACCAATGGTGCCAAGTTATCTGCATTGCCTAATGAAAATGTGAAGTTATGTAACCTATGTGATAAGGATGACCCTCCTTTTCCTTTGCAGGCTGCGATAAAACTACAGGAAAGTGAGGCAATGCTAGAAAGGGGTACCACATTTACTAGGTGCAGGAGTCTCCAGTGAGAACTAGGTATTGTGGACCTCATGTTACAAATATGTTCATATATGATGTGATGTTGGGCTGTGATATCATTTCGTTGTTGTGGGGTAAAGTAGACACTTCTGCAGATAGTGACGAAACTCTTGCAGAACCTGTACTTGCCCATTTAAATGAAGGTCTAAGGGAGCTGAACATTGACCGCCGCGGGGAAAGAATATTCCCTTTTGAAAACAATGGTGCTGATAAGGTGCTAAGTGGTTGTGCCAAGTTGGCGGAATTGCGCAATGAAAATGGGATGTCATGTGAAATATGTGATGATGTTAACATGCCTTTTCCATTGCAGGTTGTGGTCAGGGGAAAAGCGCCCCCTGGCGGTAAAAATTTAAGTGATGATGAAGCTTTATTTTCTTAAACTGCAATTTTTCATGAAGAACTGTGTAACTTGATCAAGAGATTTGAAGAATTGCATATAAGTAGTGTGAAGTGAAGCGAAGCTCCAACTCAGTGTTTGAATGTGCATAAAAGGGTAGCCGTCCTAGAGGGGATATCACACGTACCAGAGATCGACATGCAGTCTCCACAGTGTTTTATGGGCAATAAAGCAATGCCCCAAGTAGGGATTAACTCGGCAGTGCCCCTAGAGGTCAGTGTTAATAATGACATGAGTGACATAGGTGATGCATGTGCTGTGACCATTAGCAACTCTGAGAGGGAAGCTAACAGGTCAAGGTATTACGAAATTCAGGTGGTCACTAGTAGTGACCAGACAACAGTTATAGCTGACGTGACAAAAGCTGAGTGGGGAGACAGCAGCCTAGTATCTGAGACACATACCCAGGCAGGGGTAGATGACCTGACATTTTCCGTACAGCTGCAATCCTGAAGATTTCTCTCTCTCCACACGGTCCCTAGATATGGTAGAGAAGGGACTAGCTGTATTCACAGAGTCACTGAAGAAGACTGCAGTAGACACCACCAAAGTGCTTAAAGGGACCTTGGGTGGAACCCCCACAGGGTGGCCCAAAAAATTGTGCTACTCCTACATCGGCTGAAGCAGAGCAGAGTGAAGAGCATCCGGAACAGAAGGTCCTTTCCTTGGCTCAATCCCTTGCAGACGCGCTTAAGGAGCGAGATGAATGTGAGAGGCTGAACAAGCAACTCCGAGCAGAGATGGAAGATCTCATAAGCTCAAAAGATGATGTCGGGAAGAATGTCTATAAATTGAAGAAGTCTAAGCCAGAGCCTGTTAAGAATGGGTCTGGAGATGGTGGCGCCGTGGTGCCGACCAAGGCGGAGAAGACGGAAGATATTTCTGCTGAGCCCGTTGATGGGGCTGATGTGAATATAGAGGCCAAGAGACTTATGGCAATGAGTAGCCAGGACCTGGGCATGAAAGATGTTGCCTCTGCCATCAGTGTCTTACAGAAAGCCAGTGGTCTGCTGGAGAAGAAATACCAGGAGACATACGACCAGCATGCAGATGGTGTCTTCTACTGTGAGACGGCTCTCCTAGAGCCTAAACAAATGGGTGAACCTTTGGACGGATTGTCAGAAAAGGACGAGTCTGGTGAAGATCCCGATGTCCCCAGTGCCTCCAACCTTGATAAGAAAGAGGAGGAGGAGGAGGAGTTAAGAAGGCAAGGATAAGATACCATGTCCATGAAGGATGAGAAGGCTAATAAAGTGAATGGAGACTACAAAGAAACAGAGGCTGAGGTCTTGAAGTGGGAGAAATCCTCAGATGTTCCAGAGACCAAGTATAAAGCAGAAGAGGGGTCTGCCGAAGTGGGAAGAGCCACTGAAGAAGCAGAAGACCCTAAAACTAAGGCCAAATCTGAGGAAGCCACTGCTGAAAAAGAAGTGCGCTGGGGCAAGGATGCTCTGCTGAAGGAGCTCAGCAAGGAAAAAGATAAAGGGTCGGGACACGACCATGACTGGGACCAGTTCAGGCAAGAGTTGCCACAGTCCAATAAAGGACATGAGGGGCCTGTGCAGAAGCAAGAAAATATAAGAAGAAAGTACCTGCTCATGAGGTGGGCAAGAAAATCCCAGAGGCCGTGTCAGCTCTGTAGTAAACTCATATAAGGGTGGCAAACCAAGCGCTGTTGTCCTGGGTCTGGCAGAATAAGGGGAAGACTGTAGGCCAGGACGATGCCCGTTCACGAGCATCTGGATGTGATGCTTTTAATATATATATATATATATATATATATATATATATATATATACAGCTTAATTAAATTGAACCCCCCAAAAAAAGGATTACCTGCAAAATGGGGGAGATGAAAATTAAAGTATTTGCTTGCAGGTAGCTTCTTTTGAGGTCTGCACTGCAGTAGCTACAGTTCTGCTATGAGGCAAAGAGGCCACAGCTTCTCACTCCTTCATCCCTGGCTGACAGCTCCCCTACTTCCCTATTATACATACAAAACTCTTCTTCCTTTTCTTTGTGATCCTAGTCTTTGCCTTCACTCTCCCTGGCAATAAGATTGATTTCTGACTGTCCCTGGTTGTTTTTTCACTCTCTTGACTAGCACCTAAGATCAAGAGCACCTCTTTTGCACCTAAGATCATTTTCCTGGTAGACTCTGTAACACCCAGCCACCCTCATTCACAGCCCAGCACAGAATGGCATTGTGCTCGTTCTGCTAGGGCACCTTCTTGCCCTGCAAAATTTGGACTGCACTGGTTCAGTCTGAACTGGTTCACTCATCTTTAACCTATAGACATTACATTGTTCTCCTTAGCTACTTGACAAGTGGTAGTGGCTGGATAATATATGACCATAATAATCCAGTAGACACTGTATGAGTTTTAGCAAACTCTCCAGAAACTTCTTTCTTATGATTATACTCTAGAGAATGTATAATCAGGAAATGATCTGTTGTTTAAAGTGACCCTTTCCATTTTTTTTTATCACATATTAACAACCTACATGTAAATATTATGTTTTTTTAAATGGGTAAATTATTTTTAATATAATATTTTGAAGCTACGCCATATACTGTATATTAGCTCTTGTCCTGGCCGTTTAGATTCCTCTCTGTCTGGCCTTGTGAGAGAGTCTAACTTATGCTTTGTCAGACCATCAGTCAGAGCAGGGAACAGTGAGGGACAGTGGCTCTGTTAGAGCACTAAATCCACATATTGTAGTCAGTGTGGCTGGTCACGTTTCCTCATATTATGCACTGGTTCATCTGTGGGATGTTCATCTATGCCAGGGTTCCTCAACTCCAGTCCTTGAGACCCACCTACCGATCAGGATTCGAGAATATCCCACTGAATAAATACCCGTGTTAAGTTCTGATGCATGGACACTAATTATATCACCTGCTCAATACTAAGGAAATACTAAAAACATGACTGGTAGGTGGGACCCAAGGACCGGAGTTGAGAAACGCTGATTTAGGCATATTAAAAGAACAACAGAGCTGTCAGTCTGCCAGTCATTCCTGTCCGCCACCTCAAATTCAAATTAGGATTACTTTGCAGATAAACTCTTTCCTGAGCAGCACAGTCATAAACTGAGATTGTTTTGCACTGAAATTGCAGCTGCAGAAGACACGCAAGGAGATTTATCAAAACTAAAGCAATGGAAAAGTGGCTTAGTTGCGCATAGCAATCAATCAGATTGATCCTTTAATTTTCCAAAGGAGTTCTGAAAAATGTAAGTAGGAATCTGATTGGTTGTTATGAGCAACTAGGTTACTTTTGCTTTGTGCCAGTTTTGATAAATGTCCCCTAATGTGTAGTTCATTTTTATTTTTTATTTTAAATTTAACAACTGTATTGGTATATAAAACAAATACACAAAGAAGAGAGTTGGAGTAGACACTCAATATAGTTAATACCTTTTTTTTCTCTTTCTTCCCCCACCCCAACCCCCCTCTCCCCCCACCCCAACCCTGTGATGCGTCCACCCACCCCTTCCCCCCCCCCCCCCAGCCCCCCTTCAGAGGAAAAAGAGGAATAGGAGACAGGAGGAGTGGGAGAGAAAAATAAAATTAAAATAATAGATAAATAAAAACGTTTTTTTGTGAGAAAAATTGCAATCAATCAAATCTTCCAGCCATCCCATATCTTAATCAACTTCTCGTCTACATCTCTCTGCCTATAAAGGATCTGTTCATAATTTTTTACCTTATTAACTAGATTTATCCAGGTGTTTAAGTCTGAAGTATGGCGAGCACACCAGCTCCGACTGATCAAGATTCTAGCTAATAAAAGTATTCTACCTAAAAGGATCTTTTGATATTTGTGGCGGCTTATTATGGAGAGATCGTTCAGCAAGAACAATTGTGGCTTAAAGGGAGTCTGTCACCTCCATATGGCCATATCCAGTGCTTACATGGCTCTGTAACACACCTATACAGGATTGTAACAGTACCTTTGTCTTTGTCTTTAGACTTGCACCAGCAGGAATTAACTAAGTTTAATTCATATGCAAATAAGCACTCGCAAGTGCCCAGGGGCGGCGTTCAGTGTGTAGGTGCCCAGGCTGCTCTGCCTTCTTTTCACTTTGCTCCTCCCCAACCTCTGCCTTTGCCCGCCCTCCAAGTCTCTTGCCTCATCGCTAGGTCCAGATTTGGAGGGTGGGCAAACGATAATCAGTGTTGGACACTCTGGCCATTTATCCATAAATGTTTACAAAGAGTTGAGGACTGAGAGAGAAAATGGAGGTGGAATATAAACAAAGGCTAGAATACATTTCTTCCCCACCAAACTGCAGTATAAGAAGACAAATCTCCCTTGTTGGTCAACAGAGGATACCTCGCACACTAAATCAATCGTTCTATGTATAAAAACAGTCACTCCCCTGGAATAACTAGAGAAGGTGGATTGATACGTGTGGGAAGACCATCCCCTGGTGACCATCCTGGAAGTCTTCCCAGTACAGTGAGTTTCTAACAAACATACTATTGCTGGGAGATGGATCCGCATCAGATCAAAAAACGCTTGTCTCTTTCTTCTATCCCCCAGACCCTGTACTTTCCAGGTCAAAATTCTGATCGACATCATGGAAAACAGTTAAGTATATAATGAAAAAGAACAAAAAAAAAAAAGACGCATCACAGCCCTTTCCCAACCCCCCAATACAAGTAATCCACCACCTATTGCAGAAGATCTCTCACCTATGACCATCCCTCCCACACTCCCCCCTGCTCGGTGCCTCACCGCTGGCTAAACAAAGGGAAAAAAGTATAAAACACCCTCAACCAATTGTTATTCCCAACAAACCCTACAACAGTTAGGTCACATATTATTTCGTTCAAGCCAGTCCGCGGCTTTATCCAAGTTGTCGAAAAACAAAGTTGTGTCCGTAAAAATAATCCAAAGTTTTGCTGGGAAGATAAGTGAGTATTTAATGTCCCTTTCTCTTAGGCTACATTCACACGTCAGTATTTTCCTATATCCCAATTTTCGGTCCGTTTTTTTGCGGATCCGTTGTTCCTGAAAATGTTTCCGTATGTCATCCGTATGTCATCCGTTTTTTGCGGATCCGCAAAAAACAGAAACATGTATAAAGTTCAATAATCAAATAAAGTTGTTTGGATTTCTTTGAAAAAAAATTGAAAAAAAAAAATATAAATTTGTTATGTGTTTCCAGGAACAGATTCCGCATAAAACGGATGACATACGGAATGACATCCGAATGTCTTCCGTTTTTTGCGGATCCATTGACTTTGTATTGTACCAGGATCCGAATTTTGCGGACAAGAATAGGACATGTTTTATATTTAAACGGACATGCGGAACGGAACAACGGAAACGGACAGCACACATTGAAAATGAATGGGTCCAGATCTGGTCCTGATCTGTTCCGCAAAAAACGGAACAGATCAGGAAAGAAAAAACGGACGTGTGAATGGACCCTTAACCTCTTTTTAACAGTGATAAACGAGCTTCTCTTTTCTTGGATATCTTTTGAAAAATCGGGAAAGAAGGCCAGTCTGTTCCCATCATATAGAACGGGGGGGCCTTCCCTCACCCTTCTTAACCACTTCAACCCCGCTAGCTGAAACCCCCTTAATGACCAGGCCACTTTTTACACTTCTGCACTACACTACTTTCACCGTTTATTGCTCGGTCATGCAACTTACCACCCAAATGAAATTTACCTCCTTTTCTTCTAATAGAGCTTTCATTTGGTGGTATTTCATTGCTGCTGACATTTTTACTTTTTTTGTTATTAATCAAAATCTAATGATTTTTTTGCAAAAAAATGTCATTTTTCACTTTCAGCTGTAAAATTTTGCAAAAAAAACGACATCCATATATAAATTGTTCACTAAATTTATTGTTCTACATGTCTTTGATAAAAAAAAATGTTTGGGCAAAAAAAAAATGGTTTGGGTAAAAGTTATAGCGTTTACAAACTATGGTACAAAAATGTGAATTTCCGCTTTTTGAAGCAGCTCTGACTTTCTGAGCACCTGTCATGTTTCCTGAGGTTCTACAATGCCCAGACAGTAGAAAAACCCAACAAATGACCCCATTTCGGAAATAAGACACCCTAAGATATTCGCTGATGGGCATAGTGAGTTCATAGAACTTTTTATTTTTTGTCACAAGTTAGCGGAAAATGATGATTTTTTTTATGATTTTTTTTTTCTTACAAAGTCTCATATTCCACTAACTTGTGACAAAAAATAAAAACTTCCATGAACTCACTATGCCCATCACAGAATACCTTGGGGTGTCTTCTTTCCAAAATGGGGTCACTTGTGGGGTAGTTATACTGCCCTGGCAATTTAGGGACCCTAATGCGTGCGAAGTAGTTTGCAATCAAAATCTGTAAAAAATGGCCGGTGAAATCCGAAAGGTGCTCTTTGGAATGTGTGCCCCTTTGCCCACCTAGGCTGCAAAAAAGTGTGACACATCTGGTATCGCCGTACTCAGGAGAAGTTGGGGAATGTGTTTTGGGGTGTCATTTTACATATACCCATGCTGGGTGTGAGAAATATCTTGGCAAAAGACAACTTTTCCAATTGTTTTATACAAAGTTGGCATTTGACCAAGATATTTATCTCACCCAGCACGGGTATATGTAAAATGACACCCCAAAACACATTCCCCAACTTCTCCTGAGTACGGCGATACCACATGTGTGACACTTTTTTGCAGCCTAGGTGGGCAAAGGGGCACACATTCCAAAGAGCACCTTTCGGATTTCACAGGCCATTTTTTACACATTTTGATTGCAAACTACTTCACACATTAGGGCCCCTAAATTGCCAGGGCAGTCTAACTACGCCACAAGTGACCCCATTTTGGAAAGAAGACACCCAAGGTATTCCGTGAGGGGCATGGCGAGTTCCTAGAATTTTTTATTTTTTGTCGCAAGTTAGTGGAATATGAGACTTTGTAAGAAAAAAATAATTAAAAAATAAATCATCATTTTCCGCTAACTTGTGACAGAAAATAAAAAATTCGAGGAACTCGCCATGCCCCTCACGGAATACCTTGGGGTGTCTTCTTTGCAAAATGGGGTCACTTGTGGGGTAGTTATAGTAAGAAAAAACAAAAAAACAAAAAAAACTATTTCCGCTAACTTGGGCCCAAAAAAATGTCTGAATGGAGCCTTACAGGGGGTGATCAATGACAGGGGGGTGATCACCCATATAGACTCCCTGATCACCCCCCTGTCATTGATCACCCCCCTGTCATTGATCACCCCCCTGTAAGGCTCCATTCAGACGTCTGTATGATTTTTACGGATCCACGGATACATGGATCGGATCCGCAAAACGTATACGGACGTCTGAATGGAGCCTTACAGGGGGGTGATCAATGACAGGGGGGTGATCAATGACAGGGGGTGATCAGGGAATCTATATGGGTGATCACCCGCCTGTCATTGATCACCCCCCTTTAAGGCTCCATTCAGACGTCCGTATGTGTTTTGCGGATCCGATCCATGTATCCGTGGATCCGTAAAAATCATACGGACGTCTGATCAGGGAGTCTATATGGGGTGATCAGGGGTTTATAAGGGGTTAATAAGTGACGGGGGTGGGTGTAGTGTAGTGTTTTGTGGTACTTTACACAGCTACCTGTGTCCTCTGGTGGTCGATCCAAACAAAAGGGACCACCAGAGGACCAGGTAGCAGGTATATTAGACGCTGTTATCAAAACAGCGTCTAATATACCTGTTAGGGGTTAAAAAAACACATCTCCAGCCTGCCAGCGAACGATCGCCGCTGGCAGGCTAGAGATCCACTCGCTTACCTTCCGATCCTGTGAACTCGCGCGCCTGTGTGCGCGCGTTCACAGGAAATCACGGCTCTCGCGAGATGACGCATATATGCGCGACTCTGCGCAGAGCTGCCGCCTCTGGACCGCAGATCTGCGTTAGGCGGTACGGAGGCGGTTAATACCGTATCTCTGTCCCTTGAAACCAGCATCTTAACAAGGAATGTCCGTGGTTATCTCCCAGGGATTGGTTTGCCACCTGGGACCCGAAGGGCTCTTTCTACCAAAATCAAAGGGGAAAAATGCTCCCTCCCAAAATTTTCAAGAATCATCGTCTGTATAAATTGGGTAGGGTTCTTATCTTCTGCACCCTCTGGGATCCCCAGAATTCTCACGTTATATCTTCGGGATCTATCTTCGAGGTCCACCACCTTTCTTTTAAGGAGATTAAGATCTGTCCTCAAGGTGGACATCTCAGTGTTTACTTTTTGGGATTCATTCTGTATAATAACCATGGAGCTCTCCACATTGTTAACTCTAACTCGGATTTTTGACAAATCGTCTCTAATCAGTCCCACATCGGCTTGGATTGACCCGAGTTGGGTTGTGATGACTTGTATTAAATCCCCATTCTGTTTTACTGCCAATAGTATTTCTTTTAGCGGGGAAGAGTTGGTATTAGACATATCTTCTCCCTCTGTTCCCTCTTACCCTTGAAGGTACCCAGGGACTTTTTGTGGTTCTGCATCCATCACCTCAGAATTCTCAGTTCGTTTGAAGCTAGTGTCCTTTTGTCCGCCTCTCGTATTAACCCATGGGGACCTTAAGAATTGATCTATTTTTGTTCCTTCAAAGGATTTAGTGGCCGGTTTCTGGCCAGAAAGGTCCGCAGAACGCCTACTAGCTGTTGGGACCATCCCGCGTTCCTCTTTTTTCTTTCCTTTTTTTTCCCCTCTTTCTTTCCTTTTTCCCCCTTTTTTTCCTCTTTCCTCCCCACCCTTTGGTTGCTTTGTTAGTTAATTAGTAGATGAAAAATTGGAGAACAATAAAAGAACAGTCTCACCAGTCTTCGCTCTTCAGCCTCCAGATGGACCCACCTGGAGGCCACACAGGTATATACACAGAAAGACCACCCGGTCCTGGAACAGTTGAAGGTGCGATGGAATGGCTGGAAGAGACCACTAGAGAGGAACTGGAGGTGCAGCGGAACAGCTGGAGAAGATCACCAGGGTCACGGAGAAGGCTGAAGGTGCGATGGAATGCCTTGTGGAGACCACCAGAGAGGAGCCGGAGGTGCAGCGGAGCAGCCGGAGGAGATTACCAGGGGGAGCAGCCGACCAACCGCCAATGGACGTCGCAAAAAGCCCAAGGCACCGGATACAGAGAGGACTCGGCAGGAGGAGAAGGACGCCGCCGCAACCAGCCGGCATGGTGGACACAAGGAAACCAGGAGATGCCGACAAGCAGGCCCAGAGGGACCAGGGACCAAGGACCCAAGCCGCGGCGGAAGCCCCCCGAACCGATCAGCCGGCCGCACCGGGCACCGCCAGCCAAGGAAGCAGAGGGCTGAGGCAGACGAGGGGAGACGAAGCAGACCCCGAGGAGAAAATCCACAATCCAGATGGGGTGGGAAGGAGAAGCGACGGATGCGGCAGACACCGCTAGCAAGTAGGCAAGCACGGATGGATCTGGGACCAAGACTGCAGGAGGAGTCCCCGGGTCTAGGGTAGCAGGAGAGGCAGCAGAGACGCTGAGAGCAGCGGGGGTAGCCGAGCCACGGGAGGAGGGAAGAGCGTGACGTACTACGTCATCACGTCATCACGTCATCAAATGTGTAGTTCATTTTAAATAGCATACTACTGACAAAATTAGAAAAAGCCTAATAAATGCCCCTTTCTGATGAAAGCATCCTTTTAAAGTTCTTTTAATCATATATTTTTACATTATTGTTTTTTTTTTTTTTACATTTTCCTATTCTGTAGAGATCACTTTCAGCAGTCATTTTATCATTATGACACTAAGGATTACAATAAAAGATAATGTGTACATAGATAACACAGGATCACATCATTCACAATAGACGATGGCCAGAGCTTACCTTCTCCCCCTCCATGCATAATGGCAAAACGAAAACCAATAAAAAAAAAAAAAAATTGGTTTTAGCTCCTTGTTTTAATAAGTAAATACTTAAATGTGATACATTCCCACTATCAAAGAACAGAAGTTTCACCACAGTCAAGTGGCTGTACTGTGTGTATTGTTGGCTTCAATAGGAAGCATACTGCTGCTAATCTTTTACAAAAGTTTAGAAATGTCATAGCAGAATGGCATATCCTCTACCCTTTTGACATCTTGAAAATGGCATTGCTGATAAAGGAGCTAAGTGTTGACAAATTCAACACATACTGTGCAGAATGTTCAGATAAATTGGTAGGTCTCTCTAGGATATTTTCCACATGTGGCAAGTGTGTGCAGAAGTCCCAGCCATACATACTCTCATTCTTATAATCAGACAATGATGTAAAGAAATATAGGCAGGGCAGATACAGCAGCAGACTCAATGTACCCTCAGCCAATCCACCATCATTTTGAAAGGTTGTGGAGACCATGTTTTCCCCCCTTCCTTCCCAAAAAGGGGGGGGGGGAATGGTATCATTGTTTATGGTTTTGGTATCAGTTTTAAGTCTGGCTTTGTGCCAAATTAATGAAATGATGCACAGTAATAATATATCTGGTGCAAGCCTCAAGGGGCATACGCTTATGTCTGTAAAATTACACCAGGGGTTGCCTGGCATGGAGATGTGACTTTTTTGTGACTTTTTAAGTCACAAAAAAAGTCACACATCATAAATGAGACTTAAAGGTGTTCTAATCTCAAATCCTGACCTACTTTTCATTCCACTTCTGGCAAGGCTTACCAAATGTTGCAAAAAAATATACACCAAATGTCTCACTCAGGCACCACTTGTGACACTTTTACACCACAAAACCGGCATAGCATACTTGATTTTATACCAGGGACATTTTCTGACAAACTATCAGAGAGTGAAAATATATTTAGTTAGGATTCAAATGTATAAATGTCATGGTTCTCGTACAAACCGGATTCCAAAAAAGTTGGGACACTATACAAATCGTGAATAAAAACTGAATGCAATGATGTGGAGATGGCAAATGTCAATATTTTATTTGTAATAGAACGTAGATGACAGATCAAACGTTTAATCCGAGTAAATGTATCATTTTAAAGGAAAAATAAGTTGATTCAAAATTTCACAGTGTCAACTAATCCCAAAAAAGTTGGGACAAGTAGCAATAAGAGGCTGGAAAAAGTAAATTTGAGCATAACGAAGAGCTGGAAGACCAATTAACACTAATTAGGTCAATTGGCAACATGATTGGGTATAAAAACAGCTTCTCAGAGTGGCAGTGTCTCTCAGAAGCCAAGATGGGTAGAGGATCACCAATTCCCACAATGTTGCGCAGAAAGATAGTGGAGCAATATCAGAAAGGTGTTACCCAGCGAAAAATTGCAAAGACTTTGCATCTATCATCATAAACTGTGCATAACATCATCCGAAGATTCAGAGAATCTGGAACAATCTCTGTGCGTAAGGGTCAAGGCCGTAAAACCATACTGGATGCCCGTGATCTCCGGGCCCTTAAACGACACTGCACCACAAACAGGAATGCTACTGTAAAGGAAATCACAGAATGGGCTCAGGAATACTTCCAGAAACCATTGTCAGTGAACACAATCCACCGTGCCATCCGCTGTTGCCAGCTGAAACTCTACAGTGCAAAGAAGAAGCCATTTCTAAGCAAGATCCACATGCTCAGGCGTTTTCACTGGGCCAGGGATCATTTAAAATGGAGTGTGGCAAAATGGAAGACTGTTCTGTGGTCAGACGAGTCATGATTCAAAGTTATTTTTGGAAATCTGGGACGCCATGTCATCCGAACCAAAGAGGACAAGAACAATCCAAGTTGTTATCAACGCTCAGTTCAGAAGCCTGCATCTCTGATGGTATGGGGTTGTATGAGTGCGTGTGGCATGGGCAGCTTGCATGTCTGGAAAGGCACCAACAATGCAGAAAAATATATTCAGGTTCTAGAACAACATATGCTCCCATCCAGACGTCATCTCTTTCAGGGAAGACCCTGCATTTTTCAACAAGATAATGCCAGACCACATTCTGCATCAATCACAACATCATGGCTGCGTAGGAGAAGGATCCGGGTACTGAATTGGCCAGTCTGCAGTCCAGATCTTTCACCTATAGAGAACATTTGGCGCATCATAAAGAGGAAGGTGCAACAAAGAAGGCCCAAGACGATTGAACAGTTAGAGGCCTGTATTAGACAAGAATGGGAGAGCATTCCTATTTCTAAACTTGAGAAACTGGTCTCCTCGGTCCCCAGACGTCTGTTGAGTGTTGTAAGAAGAAGGGGAGATGCCACACAGTGGTGAAAATGGCCTTGTCCCAACTTTTTGGGGATTTGTTGACACCATGAAATTCTGATTCAACATATTTTTCCTTAAAATGGTACATTTTCTCAGTTTAAACTTTTGTTCCGTGATTTATGTTCTATTCTGAATAAAATATTAGAAGTTGGCACCTCCACATCATTGCATTCAGTTTTTATTCACGATTTGTATAGTGTCCCAACTTTTTGGGAATCCGGTTTGTACATCAACTAAAGTCTTCCTCTGGGTAAAATAGTGTGCCTACTCTGTGTGCACTGTTGTTTGTTAGGAATGAGCAAAATCGGGCAATTTACCCCCTACCGCCCCTTTCCTGACTAAAGATATTTTCAGTTTTTTAGTTTTTTGGGTCTCCAAAATCAATAACTTTTTTTCCTCGTTTGAGTATTTAAATAATGTTTGAAAATCTTTTTGGTGATCATGAGGCTTTAATTGTGTACCATTTTTATTTTAGTATTTGTTATTTATTTTCTTATTTCCATTAAATAATTTTTTTATATCATATACGGTATATATAAGTTGCAACTAAAATGATTTTTTTTAAATTACGGTATGCATCCATTTTGTTACATTCATTTTAATTCTGAGGATATACACTACTCATAAAAATTCAGGGATATCTGGTTTGTCAGTAAAATTTCAGGATGAACCTAAAATGCACTCTAACCTTTACAGGTGAACTTAATGTGACCTTCTCTAAACTTTTGAATAAACATGTCCAACTGTTCAGTGTTTCAGTACTTTTTGCACAACTTGCTGTTCTCTAACAAGGAGCTTAATGGCATAATTCACAACAGGTGTTTGATCCATGAATTGCCCAATAAATTTCCTAATTCAATTAGAATTGGTATTTAAACAGTCCCCCTCATTGTGATGTTCACATTTTGACATCATGAGACCAAGATGACACCTAACTATTTATCAACAGTACTTCACCATTGCGAGGCTTCAAGCTGGATGTTCTCAGACGGAAGTGTCCACTGAGCTTAGAGTGTCACAGAGAGTCATAAGCAGGTTACAACAGAGAGACTGGAAGAGTCACAGAAAGACATAGAAATGGATGTCCTTTGGCCACATCCCACACTGTTGACCGTTTTATTGTAAAAAATGCCCTGCAGAATTGGATGATAAATTCCACACAACTCTGGGCACATTTAAGGGAGGTGAGAGGCACGCAGGTGTCGCATAAGATCATTCAAAACCGTTTAAATCAGCATTATCTGCATGCTAGACAACCTGCAAGGGTACCTGACCACACCACCAAGCACAGGCATCATTGTCTTGCATGGGCCAGGGAGCATCTACACTGGACGAGAGATTAGTGGGCCTCAGTGCTGTTCACTGATGAAAGTCGATTCACTCTGGAGACTGGGGTACCTCAACTGGAGTGGCCTACACTTTCTCCAGACCTGAATCCCATTGAAAACCTTTGAGATCAGCTGAGTTGCCATGTAGAGACTCCTAACTCTGTATACCAGAACCTCAATGACCTGAGGGCCGCCCCAAGAAGTGTGGGATGCCAAGCCTCAGCAGACCGAGACGATAAGTTCACTTGGGAATCGCATGATACGTCGTTGTAATTGATGCTCAAAGCCACATGACCTTGAGACATTGTCATTTTTTGTGGGGGTATACCTTCCACTGTTGTTGCCTTTAGTGTAAATAAATTGTTTGAGATGAGTAAATCACCATTGCTGCTTCTACATAAATGCCCTACTTTCATGATATGATATCACTGTAACGTGACCTTTTTACGTTTTCCATAAATTTCACCTGAAAGCCAAATATCCCTAACTTTTTGTGAATAGTGTGTATCTATATATATATATATATATATATATATATATATAAAGTTTGCAATTGCTCGAGGCGGGGCTAGAAGCTGCAGTTGGTAGTGGTGCTTTTTATTTATTTATTCTTTCTGCCGCCATATGATCATACAAGACATTTGGAGAGTGAGTGCTCATAAATTTTTTTTATTGCTGATTTCTCTTATTGCTGCGGAAGACATACTGGCTATAGTTACAGGGGGATTGCAGCCTTCTGACATGCACTGCAGAGCTGATCTGGGTCTGCTAAACACAGAACCCGGCAATCACATTATCACTATGAATGGAGCAGAAATCAACATTCCATACTGTGTATGGGGAATGCCAGGACAGTAGAAACCTCTCTCTGCTTTCTCCGTGGGGAGCCCAGCTTTCACTGACCATGGGCTTCCCACTCCTGCAGCTGCACAACTTCAGCAGTTCTGCTAACTCTATAAGGATGTTCAGGAACATCATTGTAGAGTTAGATTAAGATTGACAAGACATTTGTAGTTTTAGAAATACTTTTCATGGAATAACCCCTTTAAAAATTAGGAAATTATGAGAGATAAGTTTATTCTGCGTATATCGTGCAGCTGCCAAGCAGGGGGCCCGCTGTCAAGGCTATGCACTTCCTGTCCCGTCCCGTTCCTGTGGTCATGTGACCGCTGGGAGAGTGCAGGAGCTCTCGGGTCTGCTGTACAGCCTCTCTGGGGGGTGTATTTTTCCTGTAACAGGGGCTACTATGTCAGTCTCAGGTACAAGAGAAATCAATAGTGAAAAAAAAAAAAGTTAAATGTCCCCCAGAGGTCTTGTATGACTTTATGGGAGATGAAAAGTGTAAAATAAAAATAAAAAAAAATAATAAATAAAAAAAGGTTTCACATGTATAAAAATAACAATAATCCACAATTAAGTAATTAAAAAAAAAATAGGAAAAAAATTATAAAATAGACATATTTGGTATTGTTGCATCCATGATGGTCAGTTCAATTAACATATCCACCCTGTCCGATAAATACCATTAAAAAAAACGGTGTCCAAATAGCAATTTTTGTCACCTTACATCACAAATAGTTATCAAAAGGAATGTCCCACAAAATGGGACAATAAAACCGTCACCTCATCCCGCAAAAAATTTGCCCCTACATTAAAAAAAACTATAGCTCTGAATAACATGGAGACATTAAAACATATTTTTTTGTTTAAAAAATCCTATTATTGCGTTAAAGTGAAATAAATTAAAAAGTATAAATATTAGGTATCGCCGCATCCATAACAACCAGCTCTATAAAAATATCACATTACCTAACCCCTCAGCTGAAAAGCATAAAAAATCTAATAAAAACAGTGCCAAAATAAGTAATTTTGTCACCTCATATCACAAAAATTGCAACACCGAGCGATCAAAAATACTTATGCCGCCCAAAATAGTAGCAATCAAACCATCACCTCATCCCACAAAAATTGAGACCCTACCTAAGACAATCGGTCAAAAAATTTAAAAACTATGACTCTCAGACAATAGACACAATAAAATATGATATTTTTTTTTTTTTGCTTTAAAATTGCTATTATTGTGTTAAAGTGAAATAAGTAAAAATAAAGTAGACATATTAGGTAATTCCGCATCTGTAACAACCTGCTCTATAAAAATATCACATGACCTAACCCCTCAGGTAAACACCGTTAAAAAAATAAAAATAAAAACTGCCCCCAAAAACTTTTTTGTCACCTAACATTACATAAAGTGCAACACCAAGTGATGAAAACTGCATATTCCCCCCAAAATAGTACCAATCAAACTGTCACCTCATCCCACAAAAAATGAGACCCTAACTCAGACAATCGGTCAAAAAATAAAAAGCTATGGCTGTCAGACTATGGAGACACTAAAAAAAAAATCTATTTTTTTTTGTTTAAAAAATTATATTATTGTGTAAAACTTAAATAAATAGATAAAAGTATACATGTATTAGGTAGTATAACATCTGTATTGATCTTCTCTATAAAAATGTCAAATGAGCTAACCCCTCAGATGAACGCTGTAAAAATAAATAAATAAAAACTGTGCTAAAACAACCAATTTTTTTGTCACCTTGCCCCATAATGATGGGTGATAAAAAATGGTGTTCAGAAAATGGGACACAAAAACATAATTTTTTAAAAAAAATGCTTAATTATGTAAAACTAAAAACAAACAAAGAAAGTAGACATATTTGATATCATTCTCTATAAAAATAGCACATGATCTACCCTATCAGATGCGTGTTGTAAAAAAATAAAAACAGTGCCAAAGCAGCCATTTTTTTGCTACCTTGTGTCACAAGCAATCAAGGAGATTGGCTGAGCGTGGAGGAATCTAACAGTCTCCTTGATTTCTCTTGATTCAGTGTTAATAGGGTTAATGACCACTTCCCTTTTCTTAGCTGTTGTTCAGTGGTCTTCACTTCTACCCTTTATGGTCTCACCCCACCCTTCTGACTATGCGGTTGATAGCTTCATTTGGGTTTGGCTGAGTTGGTGTGAGATCCTCTTTGGTGTTCCTGTTCTTCCATTTCTACAGAAGTTAAGTGTTGCGTTTGTTTGTATTTGTTATATTCCCTGTTACTGTATCTGGGCCTGAGACAGAGACTTCCATTCATCCATCTGGGGAGGAATGGGTTGTCTCCGGTCCTATACTTATTCCAGGACCTTATAGGGAAATTAGGGCCTATGTATCCTGCTTATGAATATTCCTACCTTCAAGGTCTATTCATATTGATAGGTAGTCAGGGCCCGGATTAGGGTTGTCTAGGAGGTGACCTGTTTCTTTCCTAGTTTCCAGGCCCAGTTACTGTTCCCCTTCCCTCCTGTGTTCAGTGCGGAGTTTCCCCCCCACACTGATCGTGACATTATGAACCGCCACAAAAACCGCCATTTCGTTTAGGTCAGTGCAGCTATAGATCCTATGTCTGTACTGGTCGAACAGCTGCAGGGGCTGTCATTGGAGGTAGCTTACGGATTCAGAGACCACAGGCGGCTGGTTCTGATGATGGGTACCAGGCATGCCCTGAACCTTAGGTTGCCCTCCCGGACAGATTTTCTGGGGGTAGTGACAATTTCATTAAGTTCAGGGAATCGTGTAAATTGTACTTTTAATCTGCGTCCATACTTTTCTGGGGATGAGTGTCCATGTGTGGGTATGATCATTTCTTTGCTTAAAAATGACTTTTTTTTTCTGCCAAATGGATCACTGTCCCTCCAGTCTGTAGATGAATGTTTTAGAGCCTTGGGCCTTTTTTATGATGACCCGGATCGGATTTCTCAGGCTGAGACCAAGTTACGTGGTTTACGGCAGGGAGAACGCTCGAAGGAGATTTATTGCTCTGAATTTAGGAGATGGGATACGGATACGGAGTGGAATGATCCTGCTCTCCGTAGCCAGTTCTGTTCTATCATGAAAAACCTGAGTCATTGGAAGCAGCCATCTCCTTTGCTATACATCTGGATAGACGCCTGAGGGGAGATCTAAGGGTCCTCATCCTCAGGACGTACAGTACTGTCAAATAAGGTGGTGGCTTCCTTTGACACTTATGGTAAAGAGAAACCTGTGGTTACGCCTTGTGAGGAGCCTATGCAGTTGGGGGGATCTACTCCTGGGCCTGCTAGTAAGAGCTCTGGTCATTTGAAGGGAGACAGTTTTTGTTGTGGAAAGTAGGGACATTTCGTGAATATTTGTCCGTACATTCAGAGTCAAGGTGTAAACAAAAAAAAAACACTTAATCCCCAACTTGCTATTGGTGGTGTGGGTGGGGAGCAAGAAAACTTACTTTTGTCATTTATTGGTAGTACCCAATTTCTCCTGTCTGCCGAGGTGGCGCTAGAGTCCAAAACAGTGGAAATCAAGGTATTTATCGACAGTGGGGCAGGGGTAAACCTGATTGATGGACAATTTGTTTGTATTCATGGGTTGACTACTAGTGCGCTAGAGAGAAGCATTTCTGTCTTTGCAATTGATTCTGCACCTCTTACCCCAAAATGCCTGTCGCAGGTGGTAAATGACATCCATTTAAGAGTGGGTGATTTCTATCAGTAATCTGTCTCGTGTTATGTGTTGGAGGGTCTGCCTTGGGCTTACCATGGTTAAGCAAACATAACCCTACCATCGACTAGCAAGCGAGACAGATTCTCGATTGGAGTTATTTTTGCATGGACAACTGTCTTAATGCATCTTTCTCTGTGGTCACCACTAAAACTGTACCCTCGTTCATTTCCAAATTTTCTGATGTTTTTTCCGAGAGTGTGAATCAGGTGTTACCACTGCATCGGGAGTATGATTGTCCTGTCAATCTTATTCCTGGAGCTAAACTGCCCAAATCTCGGTTGTATAATCTTTCAGAGCCCGAAAGAAAAGCTATGCGAGAGTATATCGCCGAGAGCTTGGCAAAGGGTCATATCAGACCATCCAATTCCCCAGTGGCTGCTGGGTTGTTCTTTGAAAAAAAAAAAGATTGTACCCTAAGACCATGTCTGGACTTCCGTGAGCTCAACTGTATTTCCATCCGTAATCCTTACCCCCTTCCTTAGATTCTGGATTTGTTTAGTCAGATTGTCGGTGCCAAGGTGTTCTCTAAATTGGATCTGAGGGGGGCATATAATCTGATAAGAATCAGCTAGGGGAATGAGTGGAAGACCGCATTTAATTGAGGGTCATTTTCAAAACTCGGTCATGCCCTTTGGGTTAAACAACACTCCAGCGGTTTTTCAACACTTTATCAATGACATCTTTCAACCACTGGTGGGGATATTTGTTGTTGTATATCTGGATGACATACTAATTTATTCTCCAGACATGGAGACTCATAGGGATCATGTGAGACAGGTGTTACAGTTCCCAAGAGAGAATAAATTGTATGGAAAGATGGAAAAATGTGTATTTGCTGTTCAGGAAGTGCAATTCCTGGGTTACCTGCTCTCACCCTCAGGTTTTCATATGGATCCCGAGAAAGTCAGTGTGTTGTTGGACTGGGATCAATCCGAAAATCTGAAAGCACTTCACCAACTACTACCGTAAATTCATCTTGACCTATTCAACTGTGGTTAAACCTTTAACAGACATGACTAGGAAGAGGGTCGATTTCTCTGTTTGGTCTGAGGCGGCATTGCAATCCTTTTCTGCTGTGAAGGAATGTTTTGCTTCAGCCCCTAATCTGGTGCAGATTAGGGGCTGAATCTAAAGATCCTAGTCCTATTTTGTCTGAAGGGGTAGTCATATCTGCCCTATATCCTGATCTTGAGGCTAAGGTGTTGGAGTCCCAAGAGGATGCTCCAGACTCTTGTCTTCCAGGGAAATTGTTTGTTCCTTCAGACTTACGTCATAAGGTATTTGAGGAATATCACTGTACTGTCTTGGCTGGACACCCTGGGAGTAGATCCACTGTCGATCTCATCTTGCACAGATTTTGGTGGCTGGGGCTGCATTGAGGACTATGCGTCAGTCTGTTGTACCTGTGCTCATGCTAAGGTGACACATACTCGGCCTTCTTGATCTCTTCTTCCGTTACCCATCCATGGATGGATTTACAGAATTCTTTGGGAAAAACCGTGATCCTGGTGGTAGTTGATTGGTTTAGAAAAATAGGGCATTTTATAGCATTGCCTGCTCTACCTAATACCAAGACTCTTGCACAGGTGTTTGTCGACAACATTGTGAAACTACATGGCATTCCCTCTGATGTGGGGGACTCAGTTTGTTTCCAGATTCTGGAAAGCGTTCTGTACTCGACTGGGGGTACAATTGTCCTTTTCTTCGGGTTTTCAACCTCATTCGAATGGACAAATGGAGGGAGCCAATCAGAATCTGGAGACTTACTTGAGATGTTTTGTTTCGTAGAACTAGAAGGAGTGATCTTCATTCTTGTCGTTAGCTGAGTTTGCCATTAATAACCATAGACAGGAGTCCACTGATAAGTCACAGTTTTTTGGGGCATATGGATTCCATCCACAGTTTGGCGCATTTTCTGGAACTCAAACTTCTGGTATTCCTGAAGAGGAACGATGTTCCTCTTCTTTGTATTCGATTTGTCAGAAAATTCAAAATAACATGAAAAAGATGGGCAACAGGTATAAGCGTGTGGCTGACAGATGTATGAATGATCCAGACCTGGGAGTGGGTGATTCTGTGTGGCTGTCCACAAGAAACATTAAGCTTAAGGTACCTTCTTGGAAGTTGGGCCCAAGATTTATTGGCCCATATAAGATCACTGCCATTGTTAACCCTGTAGGCTTCAGTCTTGAACTTCCTCAGTCCTTGAAAATTCATAATGTATTTCATAAGTCGTTGTTGAAGAAATGTGTCGAACCTGTTGAGCCGTCCTCCTTGCCTCCTGCTCCTGTCATGGTGGACGGTAATTTAGAATTTCAAATCAGCAGGATTGTGGACTCTCAAGTTCTCCATGGATCCCTACCAGTATCTCGTCCACTGGAAGGGTTACGGACCAGAGGAGAGGATGTAGGTTCCAGCGCCCAATGTTAATGCGAATTGTCTGGTGAAGGCCTTTCATAGAGCCCATCCTGAAAAGGTCAGTCCTGGGTTTCCGGAGGTCACCCGTAGAAGGGGGGGGTACTGTCACGGTCCCTCAGGTGACTGATGTCAGGAAATCAAGGAGATTGGCTGAGCATGGAGGAATCTAACAGTCTCCTTGATTTCTCTTGATTCAGTGTTGATAGGATTAATGACCACTTCCCTTTTTTCAGCTGTTGCTCAGTGGTCATCACTTCTACCCTTTATAGTCTCACCCCACCCTTCTGATTATGCGGTTTATAGCTTCATTTGGGTTTGGCTGAGCTGGTGTGAGATCCTCATTGGTGTTCCTGTTCTTCCATCTAGTTCTTCCATCAAGTTAAGTGTCACGTTTGTTTGTATTTGTTATATTCCCTATTGTTGTAGCTGGGCCTGAGACAGAGACTTCCACTTGTCCATCTAAGGAGGAATGGGTTGTCTCTGACCCTATACTTATTCCAGGGCCTTATAGGGAAATCCTGCTTATGAATAGTCCTACCTTCAAGGTCTATTAATATTGATAGGTAGTCAGGGCCCGGATTAGGGTTGTCTAGAAGGTGACCTGTTTATTCCCTAGTTCCCAGGCCCAGTTACTGTTCCCTTTCCCTTCTGTGCTCAGTGTGGAGTTTCCCCCCACACTGATCGTTACACCTTGCCTCACAAAAAATGTAATATAAAGCAATTACAAATTATATGTAGCCCCAAATAGCACCAATAAAACTGGCACCTTATCCCCTAGTTTCCAAAATGGGGTCACTTTTTGTGAGTTTCTACTGTAAGGGTGCATCAGTAAAAACCAGTTCAGCAAAATCTGCCTTCCAAAAATCATATGGCGCTCCTTTTATTCTGTGCCCTGACTTGTGCCCATTCATCAGTTTGCGACCAAATGTTTATGTAAACTGCAGAATCAGGGTAATAAATATTAAGTTTTTTTTTTACTGTTAACCCTCTATGTGTTAAAGAAAAAAATGATTGAAATGGAAAATCTGCCAAAAAAGTGAAATTTAGAAATTTAATCTCCATTTTCCTTCAATTCTTGTGGAACACCTAAAGGGTTAACAAAGTTTGCAAAATCAGTTTTAAGTAACTTAAGGAGTGTAGTTTATTTATGGGGGGTTTCCACTATGTAAGCCCCACAAAGTGACTTGAGAACTGAACTGGTCCTTAGAAAAGTTGACTTTGGAAATTTTCTTACAAATTTTAAAAATTACTTCAAAAATTCAAAACCTTCTAACGTCCTAAAAAAATAAAATTATATTACCAAAATGATGCCCACATAAAGTAGATATATGGGGAATGTTAATTAATTAATTTTTTATGAGGCAGTACTATCTGTCTTAAAAGCAGAGAGATTCAAATTTCTAAAACAGTGAATTTTTTAAAATTTTTGTTAACTTTTGGATTTTTTTATAAATAAAGGTAAAACATATTGACTCAAATTTACCATTAACATGAAGTACAATGTGTCACGAGAAAACAATCTCAGAATGGCTTGGATAAGTAAAAGTGTTCCAAAGTTATTACCACATAAAGTGACACATGTCAGATTTGCAAAATTAGGCCTGGTCAGGAAGCGGGTAAATGGCCCGGTCTGGAAATGATTAACTAAATGTAAGGCTATTAGTATAAGGTTAAATAAGTTAGGTCATCAATATAAAAAGCCCGGAGAACCCCTTTAAAATGACAAGGTGTGAAATGATAATCTACAGCAATGTAGGAGTGTTTACTGCTAATGTAGAAAGCATAGAAAAATAAAGGAAAAAAGTTACATTATAATAATCTTGTGACATAACTATGATATTTTCTTAGTAGAAATATAATAAGTCACTTTCCTGTCTACTTGTCAGCTATTGTTTTCATGCGTTATCTGGAATGCTCAGTTCTCTGATAAGATACAATGTGGGAAAAGCATTACGAGAAGGGACTACCTCTGAGAATGCTTTTGGCCTCTGAATGACTAGAAATATCCCAGGAAGTCACAAAAATGTTACAGCGCTGTGAGAATCTGTATAAAAATAAACACTGGTTTATTTCAGGACCTCTCCCTAGAGAACATTAGACAGAATTAGCCAACTACATAGGCTTAATCTTGACAGTTGAAGGGAAATCTGTAACTTTTGCCAGTTAACATAGAAAGTGCCTCAATCGTGATCTGGTGCAAAACATATTTTGATTGGGAGCTGGGTCAGATAACAATCTCCTCTTTATCAAACAATTTAAGCTGTGTTGACATCATGTTATGTGAACACATTTGGTAATTGTACCAGGAAAGCTTCAAACATAACGCCAGACATCTATATCTATCTATCAATCTATCTATCTATCTCCAATTAAAAAGCATGCAGAACTTTATTCACCCATACAGTACAGCAATATACAGTACAATATAACATTTTTTCACTGGATTCCTTGACTGCCCTCTATTTTTGGGATTTCTTTACAGGTTCTTATCATGTAACTGCATTGTTTTGCTCTTAAAATTCTGAATTAAATTTTTTATTATTTTGCAAATCCACCGTTTTTAACAGTTCATGAATCCTTCTGGGCATGCTTTTTATTAAATTCAAGCATGTCTCGACTGAAATCTGTTCCCAATATTGGTGCATACTGGTCGACTCACTTTGGTATGAATACAGCTTTTTCTTGAACTCTACACACAAGTGTTCAATTGGGTTAAGGTCTGGGGACTGTGGGAGCTAATCCAGCACCTCTACTTCATTGTCCTCTACGTATGCTTCGGGTATTTGTCCTGTTGGAACACTGTGTCATCCTTTTTATACCCATAGTACTCGAGTGTACAAAGTAACTCATCTTGTAGTATACGCACATATAGTTCAGCATTGAGACGACCATCAATCCTGGTCAAATATCCAATGCCTTTGGCTGTGAAACAACCCCATATCATCAGGGTTAATCCACCAAATTTGACAGTTCCTTCAATTTCTCGATCCGTTTCTTCCCTCTCAATCCCTTGTTTCTTCCAGACCCATTTGCATCCATCAGAGTCCAGTCTATTGACTTTTGTCTTATCGCTCCAAATCACCCATTTCCTATATTCTACTGTCCACTGTTCATACTGTTTTGCAAACTCAAGCTGATGCTTCTTATGACGATATTGAAGTCGAGGCTTCTTCACCTTTTTTCGGGCCACCATTACAGTCTTGTGTAATGCACTTCGCCCTGTACTTGCATGGATTTCTTTGATCTCACTATTACAAAGCATACTAGCCACCCCTCTAGCCGTGTTTGTTGTGCCAGAACTGATAAACCTTATGATGAGCCGACTTGTTGACTCCGATATTTTGCCTGGACGTCTACTTCTTGGCTTTGGAATGGATGGATAGACTTCAATTCGCATTCTTCCAACTGTTATGGCACTTACAGTTTGGCAGTTCTTGGCCAAGATACTGCTATCAATAAGCTGGATAATATTGTTTCTCTTTTCTTGGAAAATCTTCTTCATGGCTGCTCCTGGATTCAAATTAGTGACCTTTCGCTTGGGAATCCACCTAATAACACACTGAGCTATTAGGGAATGTGAGAACAGGCTATAATTTGTAGCATACAAGGAGAAAAAGATTGTTCCACCCAGGGCTGGCTCCAGGTTCATGTGGGCCCTTGGGTGATAAATCCCAGTAGGCCCCCTTGAGGCATTTTTTTACATTTGCATGTCCCCCTGCGGCTCACACACAGTATAATGACCCCAGTGGCCCCTTTACATTATAATGACCACTAGTCGCCCTTCACACAGTATAATGACCCCCCAAGCGCCCCACACACTGTATAATGACCCCCAGTAGCCCCACACACAGTATAATGACCCCACAGCTGCCCTCCATTCAGAATAATAACCCCTAGTCACCCCCATTAATAATAATGACCCCCAGTAGCCCCCACACTGGGGGAATACTGTATGGAGGGGACACTGGGGGTCATCATACTGTATGGTGGTTAAATAAATGTGTTCAGGAGCAGCAACACGTGCGGCGTCTGGAGAGCACAAAATGGTGATAGCGCAACAGCTGAGCAGGAGATCGCAGATCCAAAGCGGTCCAATGGCATGTAGTAGAAATGGAAGGCCACAGCAGCGTCTCACCAAAAAGCTTCTTTATTTAGGAACACTCCTCATAACAGGTCATACAGAGCAGTTTGCAGCAACGTTTCGGCTAAGCATAGCCTTTGTCAAGCATATTAATCAGTTAAAACCACAGCCTATAAATAGCACATAGTAAATCCGCCCACACCGCTGATCCGCGGTGTGGGCGGATTTACTATGTGCTATTTATAGGCTGTGGTTTTAACTGATTAATATGCTTGACAAAGGCTATGCTTAGCCGAAACGTTGCTGCAAACTGCTCTGTATGACCTGTTATGAGGAGTGTTCCTAAATAAAGAAGCTTTTTGGTGAGACCATACTGTATGGTGGTCACTGGGGGTCATTATATTGAATGGGGCTCTGGGGTCATTATACTGAATGGAGGGTCATTGGGGATCATTATACTAAATGGGGGGCACTGGGGATCATTATATTATGTAAAGGGTCCTCACAGTGTAATGACCCCACTGTGGCTCACTCACATACCTATAATTGCAGGAGCACAGGGGAGCCAGTGGTCCTGTCATTGACTAACCGCAGCTCCCTGCGCTCCTTCTCTCCTCAGGCCCACTGCAGCAGTGAGACACACGTCATTACGTCACTCCTGTGCCGGGCCTGGAGGAGAGAAGGAGATGTGCAGTGATGTAGCTAGAACTGACTAAGCCCCACAGGAAGTTTTAGTACGCCCCCCCCCCCCTCAGTGGGTTCACATCACGTTTTTCCTATCGGTTTGATGTATATAAATGTGCAGGACTCCACGTTTTTGTATCCTGCAGAGTCCAGTAAAAAATGCATACGTTAACGTATATATGTTTCTTTACAATGGAGCTATATAGTGAACGGACGCCACTGTACGGCATCAGTCTGAGGCATCTGTTAACGCAGACATTTTTGGTATGCATCAAATAGATGGCACAAATGAGATGTGAACCCAGCCTTAGTGTCAGAATAAGCACCAGTACACAGCGGAGCAGGGTGGCGGAGAGGAGAGGCCGCCATGTACTGACAGAGCACTACCTGGTCCTGGTGGTCAGGGATGAGGAACATTTTCTACTGGGAAATAAAGGGCACAGTATAATACACTAGAATCTATATAATATAAATATATTAGCCCTACCCCTAAATAATAATACAATTAGGTGGTCATTTATTATATAGAAATATGTCTATATTAGTCGTATTTCTGACACAGATGTGGCGCAAAGGTCCTTAGCACCGCAATCTGTATCTTTTCCCGCTCATGCCAGGTCTAAAAAAAGTGGCGTGGACAGGGAAGGGGATACAGTTATGGCCATACAGTTATTGGATACTGCCATACAATGATAAAACCACCATACAGTGACTGGATAAAAGGGTATAAGAGGGCTACAGTACAGGGAATGACTAGCGGCACAGTACAGGGTGTGGTAATAGGGCACAATGCAGGGTTTAAAGGGGCACAGTACTGGGTGAGGGGCACAGTACTGGGTGGGGGGCACAGTCACATAACTCTGTGACGTGAAAAGGTCCTTATGGTGAATGCGGTTCAGATGCCACCACAATGAGAGGCAGAGAAGTGAGACAGGGGCCCTGGATGGACAGGAGGGGTGGACACAGCAAGTAGGTGGAAGGGGCTCTGAGGGGGATTCATACAACAAGTAGTGGCAGAAGGTCTGTGCAGGGCAACAATAGGAGATAGGAGGGTGGAACAGGAGCTCTGGATACATGAGGGAGGAAAGGAGACAGTAGGGGCTCCATGAGGATGAGGTAGGACAGGATATGGGGGCAGGTGTCATGGAGGCAAACTGCTTAATGAAACAGTAAAATAACTAGATAGAATGAAGCAGCATCCAGCAGCAGATCGAAGAGTTCCCCCCCTCCCCCTCCTGTCCTACAGAAAAGAGACAGTCACAGTGCAGACTCACTGACAACCTGTGCTCACACTTCTGCTCCAGCCCTGCCGGTCTCTCTCCTTAGGCAGCATGTCCTGTGTAGAAGGGGCCTGTCTGAGTTTCTGCAGCAGCCGGCCTCATGTGACTCAGAGGGCACACCAAAGGGGTACTGCGTACATGAAACGACAGCAATAAGAGCTTCCATCTGTATTGATGGAAGTGCTCATAGCAGCTCAGTGCCCCCCCCCCCCCCCCAGGAGCATTGGGCCCCGACACTTGCCTGGGTTTGCCGGGTTATGACGCAGGCCCTGCTTCCACCAGGAACAAAACAGTAACAATGCAGTTACATGACAAGAATCTATATAACTATTCATATGCTAAATTGTTGCAAGTCCAATTTATGTATGAGATAGCCAAGAGGATTGTCTATAAAATGATGGTAGTCTCACGTTCCAAGCTGTATTGGATGGTAAGATATGGAATCTGAAAGTCAAAGGTTCAAAACATTGTTACCGTGTGTGTGTATAAATATTAATACAATATAAATATATATATATATATATATATATATATATATATATATATGAAATAAAAATCCGCAGCACTCCTTGAAAGATGAAAAAAATGTGCTATTCATTCACACATGTCATATAGCAACGTTTCAGTTCTCTCTCAGAACCTTTTTCAAGCCAAAAGGTTCTGAGAGAGAACAGAAACGTTGCTATATGACATGTGTGAATGAATAGCAAATTTTTTTCATTTTTCAAGGAGTGCTGCGGACTTTTATTATTTGTTCATCATCCTGAATCGAGGGATTACCGCTGGCACCCATCTTTCAACCAAATAAAGGAGTGCTACCCGGCTTTTCATGGATATATATATATAAATATATATATACACATTAGAGGCTGTGAAATGAATTATGGTAGTGTGCGTTTAAAATTTAAAATTTTAGCCCCAAGATTGAATTTTGGGAATCCCAGCCGCAGGGGGCAATATTTATGCTTATAGGCAAAAGTATGTAACATTTTTCGCCCTATAAGACGCACCGGCCCATAAGACGCACCTAGGTTTTTGGGGAGGAAAATAAGAAAAAAAATATTTTTAACCAAAAGGTGTGCTGTGTGTTTGGAACTAATGGTGGTCTGTGGATGGCACTATTACTGGGGATCTGTGGATGACTGACACTGTTATGGGGGGGATCTGTGGATGACGGACACTGTTATGGGGGAGATCTGTGGATGACGGACACTGTTATGGGGGGATCTGTGGATGACGGACACTGTTATGGGGGGATCTGTGGCTTGCACTGTTACAGGGGGATCTGTGGCTTGCACTGTTACAGGGGAATCTGTGGCTGGCACTGTTACAGGGGGGGATCTGTGGCTGGCACTGTTACAGGGGGGATCTGTGGCTGGCACTGTTACAGGGGGGATCTGTGGCTGGCACTGTTACAGGGGGGGATCTGTGGCTGGCACTGTTACAGGGGGGATCTGTGGCTGGCACTGTTACAGGGGGGGATCTGTGGCTGGCACTGTTACAGGGGCGGATCTGTGGCTGGCACTGTTACAGGGGGGGATCTGTGGATGGCACTGTTACAGGGGGGATCTGTGGATGGCACTGTTACAGGGGGGATCTGTGGATGGCACTGATAC
This sequence comes from Bufo gargarizans, assembly GCF_014858855.1. NCBI lineage: Eukaryota > Metazoa > Chordata > Amphibia > Anura > Bufonidae > Bufo > Bufo gargarizans. Next base: position 643,897,040 of record NC_058080.1, on the reverse strand, counting down.
AGGGGGGATCTGTGATTGACACTGTTACAGGGGGGGATCTGTGGATGGCACTGTTACAGGGGGGGATCTGTGGATGGAACTGTTATGGGCTGGGGGATCTGTGGGTGGCACTGTTAGAGGGGGGATCTGTGGGTGGCACTGTTATATATGTGCCATCCACAGACCCCCCCAGCCCATAACAGTGCCATCCACAGACCCCCCCAGCCCATAACAGTGCCATCCACAGACCCCCAGCCCATAACTGTGCCATCCACAGATCCCCCCCCCCCCGCCACCGCCGTTGCTCTAGTATACAAATATAAGATGTCATATTCAATTAATAGTTATTAAACATGCCCCCTCACTCCTATTACTACCTTACATCCTAATCGCTTCTGTAGAATTCAGGCAGGCTGGCCGGGCGGCCGGCGCGTCTCACTGACGTCACTTGCCTGCGCCGCCTGCTTCATTCATAAAGTAGGCGGCACAGGCACGTGACAAGAGTTACGCTGCCGCCCGCCCGGCCTGCCTGAATTCTACAGAAGCAATTAGGATGTAAGGTAGTAATAGGAGTGAGGGGGCATGTTTAATAACTATTAATTGAATATGACATATTATATTAGTATACCGGACGGACGGGGCGGGGCTATACTACACTGACTGCACCGCCCGCCGCTATTGCCAGCCCCCAGATCCTCCTCCCTATATCGCAGCTTGCGATGTAAAACTGCAAGCATTCGCCCCAAAAGTGCGTCTTATGGGGCGAAAAATACGGTAAGCAATTTTACTAACAATGTATTGGATCATTTCTATGTAAAATTCATAGCTCATAAAGATCCACAATGCCTTTCTTTTGCTTCCAGCTTTTTTCTACTACTACCTATTATTTTTGGCTTGCGAATATTTTCTTTGGCTCCAGCCTTTAGTATATTCCCCAGTATTCATCTATCCAGATTAAAGTTGCTGAATAAAGACACAAATGGAGTGAATTCATTGTTTGTTGTCAAAGTTTGTTACTGTTCTGACAAAAGTACAAGAGCCTGAGTACTTTCTGTGTTATGCCAGTGACAGCTGAAACAGGAAATTATAGTGCACACTAAGGAGATGCCGACATCTAAGTGAGCATACTCATTAGGGCACCCTCAAGCAGAACACTGTAAAAAGAAAATGTATTATAATTTGCAGCATAAAGGCAGTGCAACACAAGCAATGTTAATGACCATTTTTAGAATTTTAGGAAAGACCTGTTAAGAATGTATTTGTAAATTGATTCAAACGTATGAAGCATTTGTGTAAAGCAGATTGGGGAAAAAAACACAACTTTTACACATTCATACACTAGATTGGTCAAATTTCTGGCACTGGTCTTCAAATATGTCTTTGTGTTTCTTATATATTTCCTCAAGATATACTCATTGGGAACATTTGCAAGAAAAAATAACCATCCCAGGATTTTCTTTTTTTTAGAGCTAGAGATATTTAACTTACCAAAACATTCAGATAGCTTTTCTGCCGCGTGTACATGAGTGATAGCACTATATCTGACCATTGTATGAGTTGGATGTCACATCTCCTGATACTCAGTAAAGACTAGTCTGCCCATAGACTACGCATGGAGACAGCAGATTCTGCTTCCCAACTCTCCTTTACTCAAAATCACCCTATAGGACATTATAGAGCAGTACCAAGGAGTATAAATGTGTGCAAAGTACTTTGGGTGAAATGCAGTATGGTGCAAATTTTTTAGGCAGGTGTGGAAAAATGATGAAAAGTAAGAATGCTTTAAAAAAAACCTGAAGTATTAATAGTTTATTTTTATCAATTGAAAAAATGCAAAGTGAATGAACTAAAGAGAAATCTAAATGACATCAATATTTGCCGTGACCACCCTTTGCTTTCAAGACAGCATCAGTTCTTCTAGGTACGCTTTCACGCAGTTTTTGAAAGAACTCAGCAGGGAGGTTGTTTCAAAAATCTTGGAGAAATTTCCACAGATCTTCTGTGGATGTAGGCTCACTCTGATCCTTCTATCTCTTTATGTAATCCCAGACAGAATTGATGGCGTTGAGATCAGGGGTTTATGGGGGCCATACTATCACTCCAGGACTCTTTGTACTTCTTTACGCTGAAGTTAGTTCTTAATGATATTGGATGTATGTTTGTGATTGTTGTCCTGCTCCCGGATAAATTTGGACCAAATCAGATGTCTCTGTAATGATATTGCAGGATTAACAAGTATCTGCCTATATTGTTCATTGTTTCTAGTGTGTGTGTGTGTAGGGGTTGGGGGGATGATAATTCTAGAACAAGGCATTTTTTTCCTGATATGCTATACATTACATACAGGGGCGCAGCTATAAGTGATGCAGTGATAGCAGTCGCTAACGGGCCCAGGAGCCTGAGGGGGCCCAAAGACCCTGGTGCCACATAAGAAGACACTTGTATTATAGAAAGTGCATGCTGGTCAAGTTACACCTCTGGCTGGAGGCAGAGGGTTAGATCAAGAATTTGGCATGGGGAGGGTCGTTTAAATTTTTGCCTCAGGCAGCACCAAGTATGTGCTCCCCTGCCCCTGGCCACAAAGCACTGAGAGAAGGGGGGCCGAAGCTGAACTCTTGCACCAGGGCCCATGAGCCTTTAGCTACGCCCCTGATTACATAGTTTCTTATTTTTTCTTGCACTATTAATATATGCAAAGCTGTGCAAAAACATGGACAATGAAAGGTAAATATTATAAATATGTGCAAGAGAAAATCTGGAAATATAAAAGGGAAATAAAGAGGGAGTTACAAGTGCACTGGTGCCAGCAAATCAGACAATAAAACATTCATTGAAGTGACGTTCCCTGACGGCTGGGTCTCCTCCACTCCATTTTAAGAACATTCATGTAAGTGATATTCTCATCAACCCAAAGTTGTTCACATTTGCCCATAGATTTTAAGAATAACATTAAAAAGAGAGCATTCAATTAGTATATCTATGCAACGCCAAACCAAAATGTGCCCATTGGTGAAAATCACCGATTTAAAAGAGCTACCAGAAGACTCCATGTAGGGCTACTTTCACACGTGTATTCTGGCAGGCTGTTTCAGCAGTGAATACAGAATTCAGATGCAACCACAATGCCCGCTGACCCCATCAAACCACTATAATGACCCCCCAATGCCTGAGCCCCTCGTATACATTATAATTACATTCCCCTCTGGCACCTGCATCGCTCCGGATCCCTGCACGGCCGCTGATGCATCTTCCCATTGCTCGGATCAAAACATTCGTTGACAGGGGTAGCAGCCATAGGGTCTCGTTTATTTAATTGAATTAAAAAAAAATGTTTGAAGAAAAGGAAGGTCAGTTGGTAAGAATGCAGTACATTAAATTTTCTTTATCAAAGGGGTTTTCTGAGACTTTTTAGCTGATGACTTTGCCTCTGGATTAGTCTATCAGTATCTGATCGGTGGGGGTCCGACACCAGGGAACCCCACTAATCAGCTGTTTGAGAAGGCACCAACACTCCTGTAAGTGCCACTGCCTTTTTGCAGCTTTCGTTAGGCCAATTACATCACATTCATCGGTCACATGGCCTAGCCGCAGCTGGGCCCCATTGTAGTGAATGGGACTGAGCTGCGAAACCAACCACAGACATACATTTGCAATGTACGGCGCTGTGCTTGGTGAGCTGAAAGAAGGCCACGGCACTTACAGGAGCGCAGATGCCTTCTCAAACTGTTTATACTGATGACCTATCCAGATGACAGATCAGTTAAAAAGTCTCAGCAAACCCTTTAACTTTGAAAAAAAAAAACATTGAAAAATGTCAATTGGACAGGGTTTGGTACATTATAACTGTGAGGTACACCAATTTGTCAGGTACACTAGTCTGTGGTCAACAGACTTTTTAAAATAAACTTTGTTACATTTTGTTTAGCTGGTCAGTTGGACAGAGTTCTATACAATGTGTCTGTGAAGGTTCTCATTAGTGTTGAGCAAATCTAAGCCAAATGATTTGACTTCGATCTGAATTTCAGGAAAAATTTGATTCGCCACAAAGCCAAATTTCCTTGTGCTTCATGGTAACAAATCAATTTTTTGTATAAGTGATGATGTCACCACACCCGGCCAGCGTGATTTCTCAATTTTTGCGTCGTCTTCTATTAAGATGGCCGCAACGGCCTCTACGTGAGCAAAAGGCTAAGGTATTTATTTATTTTCTTTACCTTGATTTACCCCTGAAAGGCCTAAATTGTAGCGTCAGATGTTGTTGTGATCAGCTATGATTGTGGCATCTGAGTGGTTCAAAGATGGGGGACAGCGGGATCACCGTTCACTGTCATTGCGCCCGCTACATACAAAGGAATGCGCTTTGTGACCGATGAATTTGAGGTTACTGTCCTAGAGAAAGCTGAAAAAGGCAGTGGCACTTACAGGAGTGTTGGTGCAATCTCAAACAACTGATTGGTCGGATTCCCAGGTGTCGGACCCCCACCGATCAGCTACTGATAACCTAATCCAGAGGAAGTCATCAGCTAAAAAGTCTCAGAAAACTCCTTTGATAAAAAAAAACTAACGTACTGGATTCTTTCCAATTGACCTTCTTTTTTCTTTAAACATTTTTTTAAATTCAATAAAATAAATTCAGTTGGCTAGCGACTACTGCAGGGATCAGCAACCTCTGGCACTCCAGCTGTTCTGAAACTACAACTCCCAGAAGCCTCCTTTCACTGCTATGGGAATTACAAGAACAGCCAAGCAAGTGTGTATGCTGGGAGTTATAGTTTCACAGCAGACAGAGTGCCAAAGGTTGCTGATCCCTGGACTACTGTGCCTGATGTATTGTTACAGTTATATTTTACTTTCACTCTGTCCAACTGTACAGTGTATTTTTTTGGGGATAAAATGTGACTTCTGATTTTTCAGTTTTTTCTTGTCAAGTAAAAACTGCAAAGGTATGTGGATAGCTCACCACCCTCCTCAGTAAGGTAGGGGTGCTCTAGCCGAAAGACTGCTCACTCTAACAGTCCAAGAGAGTACAATAAATGGAAAAAGACGGCTGGCACTCACTATGTGGTTTCACATCTAACAACAATTTATTAATCACTATACCGCTAATATGACAGTAAAATACATTTAATATAAAAATAATAATTAAAAAATCCCCTAAAAAATAAATACTAAAATGCAAAATGTCTTGATGTATCGGATCACAAACCGCACCAGAAAATGAACAAAGTCTCTGTTGGAGAATAGATGATTCTCTGCTTAATTTGGGCAGTATGCGTCCAATTAAATATCAAAAGCCGTCACTTTGAATGCAACATATAACCCAGTCCACAAGCTGTATGAGATGCTGTTGGGGAGTAGTGTCACTCACTTTATATTTGTCTTTCACAGTTCTTATAGCAATCTTGTCACTTCCAATTTGAGGTATATGATCGATTTTTAGGGTAAATGTTTATAGCTTACCCTCCCAGACGAAACTCCGGCCGTCTGTTTGTGCTGCTTCTGCTCGCTCTCAGCGTCTCCGCTCTCCGGCGTTTGTCACGTGGTGTACCGGAGTTATCGCGGGATTTGGATGTTTCAGTCCGAAGATCTGATGAGAGCTGCAGAGTAGATAGAAAATGGAGCGCTCCACTTGTAGAAGGTAATTCAAATATCGTCGATCATGTAGAAAGCTTGTAAAAAGCTTGTTGTTGGCAGGGATATAACGCTAAACGCGTTTCGAGGACTTCAGTCCTCTTCCTCAGTAGCTGTATCCCTGTTGTTAAATCCCCTCCTTTTATATTTTCATCAGTGATCCACAAAATCTGGACTGGAATCGCTTTTCCTCCTATTGCGGTTTTTTGGTGCGATTTTTGGTGCGGTTTTGAAATCGCATATGCGTTTTTTATGGCATTCAAACCGCAATCTATTTGTTAGTGTAAATACATCAACTAACTGTTTTTCACAAATATAAAATCACAACAATAATACTAGATATATAAAATAATGTTAAAAATATATAATCTAGTCCAGGAGATCAATGTTTTTTTAGAAATAATTTAAGGACAACATAATAATTTATGACAAATATTCATTCATAAAGGGCATCTAAATCATCTAGGGCCTCATCCTCTATAGATTTTCTTTTTTTCTTTCTTATACTATTCATATCCTTGTGGGAGAATAACGAAATTGGTGGTGTGCTCATCAAACAAGAGGGGACCACAGAGCCGATAAACGGCTAACCATGTGATCTCCAATTGAATAAGGGGCACACCACCTAATCTATAAGAATCCAAAAATTTCCAGTTCTGCATTTAAACCACCTGGCATCAGACTTCCAAAATTGTATATTTGTTTGGATTCTGCCCTAGACATCCGTTCAATATGGTTTCCTCCTCTCCAGTGTCTATCAATTTTTTCTAATGCTACAAATGACAGACCTGATGGATCTTGTCCATGGGCTTCTTTAAAGTGCCTTGAGAGTGAGTGTTTTTCATACCCCTTTTTGATATTAGAAATATGTTCCGATATCCTCACTCTCAAGGTCCTTTTTGTCCGTCCAATATATTGTCTTGCACATGGACATTTAGGCTAAATAGATCACGCTTTCCGAATTGCATGTAAGAAATTGTTCAATCTCCCATATAAAAGAATTTTGTGTGGAGGATACTGTCTTAACATTTCTAGGGATTTTTGTGGTTTTGCAACATATACATTGTCCACATTTATAAAAACCTTTTAAATTCGTCAGTCTCCCAGAATTTGATGTTATTCTTTTTTTAGTTTTGATCGATGGGGCGACTTTTATCCCTAAATTGGCTGCTCTTGTATATGTTATTAAAGGTCTGGCTGGTATTAACCTACCTAGTATTTTATCCTGTAGTAGGTGATGCCAATGCCTTTTGATAATTTCCTCCACCTTCCTTCTCTGTGTTGTGTATGGTAGAATAATCCTGAATTGGGAATCCGTTTCTTTTGATTCAACTGTTTTTACAGTTAGTAATGTGCTTCTAGGTAATTTCCTAACCTTTTCCAATGAATTTTCTAATATATTGGTTGGGTATTGTTTTACTAGGAATTTATCCCTCAGCTGCATTGCTTCCAATTCGAATTGTGCCTCTTCGGTGCAATTCCGTTTCAGCCTACGGAATTGTCCGAAGGGCACATTCAACAGCCAGTTAGGCAAATGGCAACTGGAGTGCAAGATAAAAGCATTTCGAGAGGAGGGTTTTTGGTATGTCTTGCAGATGTATTTATCCTCTGTCCTCATAATTGCCAAATCTAGAAATTCTATTTCTGTCATATTAATATTTTGGGTAAAAACTAAATTCAAATTATTATCATTGAGTCCCATTAAAAAACTATTAAGACTGTCTTGATCTCCCTTCCAGATTAAAAGGACATCGTCGATATATCGACGCCAGAGCACCAGGTTACCCCCTCTATGCAAATCAATAGTTTCCTGTTCCCATTGTGCTAGGAACAGGTTTGCATAGCTGGGGGCAAACCTGGTGCCCATGGCTGTTCCTCTAATTTGTAAATAAAAACATCCCTCAAAGTAAAAATAATTGTGTTCTAAGATGTGTTTAATACCTTCTAAAATAAAATCTGATTGTTGATCTTTCATTCTCTTATTATTTTCCAATTGGGTTTTAATGGCTCTTATTCCAGCTTTATGGTCTATCACTGTGTAGAGGGACTGGATATCGAGTGTAGTCATAATCCAGTCCTCTCCCACATTTAGCCCTTCTAAAATTTGAATTATTTGCGTGGTGTCTTTTAAATATGATGTAGTGGTTTTCACTATGGGCTGTAGCCATGTATCGATGTATCTGGATAAATTGGATGTTAAAGAGCCAATGCCTGATACTATGGGGCGGCCGGGAGGACTCTCCATGTCCTTGTGTACCTTGGGAAGGCAATAAAAGACCGGGAGTCTTCCCGGCGTCCCCATAATATAATCAGATTCATGTTGAGACAAAATACCCATCTGCATGCCTTTCTGGCAGTATTCTTCTAATTTGTCGATGAATTTTTTTGTAGGATCTGTATCCAATTTTTTATATATGCAGTTGTCGGATAATTGTCTCAAACATTCCTGTATGTATTTGGCAGTATCTAAAATCACGATTGCTCCCCCTTTGTCTGCGGGGCGAATCGTGATTTTCTCATTTTTTTGAAATTCTTTAATTGCAGACACTTCTCTATTTGTTAGATTTTTTCTATATAGCTGTTTATTTTTAATTTTTCTGAGATCAGCTTCAACGTTTTTCTGGAAACTTCCCATTTCTGGGCCAATTTCATTTCTGGGAAATTTTTTTGATTTTTTCTTCAAATTAGTATGTATAAATCTTTCTTCTGTTTGTCCGGTTATAGAGATCGGATTTTTGATGAAATATTTTTTCAGACATATGTTCCTCATAAATTTTTAGATCCCAATGTAGGTATCAAATTTGTTTAATTGTGCACTAGGTGCAAATTTTAAGCCTTTATTTAAAAGGGAAATTTGTGCTATTGTTAAACTCGTATCACTTAAATTAATAATGTTATCCAAATCCTTATTACATGTGTTTATCTGTGAGTTCTTCTTTTTCCTCCCCCTTCGTGTCTTGTTGTTTCTTGTTGATAATTGTGATACGTTTGTTTCTGATTTTCTCTCTGAGTGTATATTGGTGGTGTTTTGTGATGATCCCTCTGTCCTACTGGACGTGCTTGATGTGGTGTGTAATAGGATTCCTCCTGTCTGTGATGGTTGTGATGTCTTAAATTGTATTGATGTTTCTGTGGTGTTTGTGCTCTCCTGTTGTGTTCCGGTGTCCGTGCATGTCTGATTTTTACTCTGGGTGAATGATGTGGTGGGGTCCCATCTAAAAAAGGCTGCTGCGCTAATGTTTCAAACCTATTTCTAGTTGGTATTGTAGGTTTGATTTGTTCCACAGAGGGTCTAATTCTATTATCTAATTTATTATGATCATTTTGTATTATCTTTGGGACAGAATTATGTTTTTTACTCTTTTTTATAATGATCTCAGATTCAGTTTTGTCTAAGCTCTTACATATTCTGTCCTGCCATGAATCCAGAACACTATCTCTCGGTAGTTGTTCTATTTTTATTTTCATCTTATTGATTTCTTCTGTAATGTTACCTAAAATTTGTACTCTCCTTTTTATAATTAATTCAACTAATGCCCTTTGTGATCCGATACATCAAGACATTTTGCATTTTAGTATTTATTTTTTAGGGGATTTTTTAATTATTATTTTTATATTAAATGTATTTTACTGTCATATTAGCGGTATAGTGATTAATAAATTGTTGTTAGATGTGAAACCACATAGTGAGTGCCAGCCGTCTTTTTCCATTTATTGTACTCTCTTGGACTGTTAGAGTGAGCAGTCTTTCGGCTAGAGCACCCCTACCTTACTGAGGAGGGTGGTGAGCTATCCACATACCTTTGCAGTTTTTATTTTTTAATCACTCGTTTGTGGATTTAGCTCCCACCAGACTCAGGATGGATATGTGGAGTCACATCGAATCAAAGAAACAAAAAGCAGACACCTTTCTATTTGAAGTCCCATTGATGGACAATACAGAGATTATATCTGTACATGATATATTTAGAGAATTAGAATATTTAGCTATAAAACAATTAAAACAGAATTGGGAGATCAGATCCCTACGTCATTATTTAGACCAAGATAAAATCCCAAAAGGTTTACAACTGTTGAAAACCCCAGCACAGGATTTATATGGGGAGGAATTTAATCTTCAATGGACCAACCTCCTACATACACAATCGAGGGCATTAGTTGAATTAATTATAAAAAGGAGAGTACAAATTTTAGGTAACATTACAGAAGAAATCAATAAGATGAAAATAAAAATAGAACAACTACCGAGAGATAGTGTTCTGGATTCATGGCAGGACAGAATATGTAAGAGCTTAGACAAAACTGAATCTGAGATCATTATAAAAAAGAGTAAAAAACATAATTCTGTCCCAAAGATAATACAAAATGATCATAATAAATTAGATAATAGAATTAGACCCTCTGTGGAACAAATCAAACCTACAATACCAACTAGAAATAGGTTTGAAACATTAGCGCAGCAGCCTTTTTTAGATGGGACCCCACCACATCATTCACCCAGAGTAAAAATCAGACATGCACGGACACCGGAACACAACAGGAGAGCACAAACACCACAGAAACATCAATACAATTTAAGACATCACAACCATCACAGACAGGAGGAATCCTATTACACACCACATCAAGCACGTCCAGTAGGACAGAGGGATCATCACAAAACACCACCAATATACACTCAGAGAGAAAATCAGAAACAAACGTATCACAATTATCAACAAGAAACAACAAGACACGAAGGGGGAGGAAAAAGAAGAACTCACAGATAAACACATGTAATAAGGATTTGGATAACATTATTAATTTAAGTGATACGAGTTTAACAATAGCACAAATTTCCCTTTTAAATAAAGGCTTAAAATTTGCACCTAGTGCACAATTAAACAAATTTGATACCTACATTGGGATCTAAAAATTTATGAGGAACATATGTCTGAAAAAATATTTCATCAAAAATCCGATCTCTATAACCGGACAAACAGAAGAAAGATTTATACATACTAATTTGAAGAAAAAATCAAAAAAATTTCCCAGAAATGAAATTGGCCTAGAAATGGGAAGTTTCCAGAAAAACGTTGAAGCTGATCTCAGAAAAATTAAAAATAAACAGCTATATAGAAAAAATCTAACAAATAGAGAAGTGTCTGCAATTAAAGAATTTCAAAAAAATTAGAAAATCACGATTCGCCCCGCAGACAAAGGGGGAGCAATCGTGATTTTAGATACTGCCAAATACATACAGGAATGTTTGAGACAATTATCCGACAACTGCATATATAAAAAATTGGATACAGATCCTACAAAAAAATTCATCGACAAATTAGAAGAATACTGCCAGAAAGGCATGCAGATGGGTATTTTGTCTCAACATGAATCTGATTATATTATGGGGACGCCGGGAAGACTCCCGGTCTTTTATTGCCTTCCCAAGGTACACAAGGACATGGAGAGTCCTCCCGGCCGCCCCATAGTATCAGGCATTGGCTCTTTAACATCCAATTTATCCAGATACATCGATACATGGCTACAGCCCATAGTGAAAACCACTACATCATATTTAAAAGACACCACGCAAATAATTCAAATTTTAGAAGGGCTAAATGTGGGAGAGGACTGGATTATGACTACACTCGATATCCAGTCCCTCTACACAGTGATAGACCATAAAGCTGGAATAAGAGCCATTAAAACCCAATTGGAAAATAATAAGAGAATGAAAGATCAACAATCAGATTTTATTTTAGAAGGTATTAAACACATCTTAGAACACAATTATTTTTACTTTGAGGGATGTTTTTATTTACAAATTAGAGGAACAGCCATGGGCACCAGGTTTGCCCCCAGCTATGCAAACCTGTTCCTAGCACAATGGGAACAGGAAACTATTGATTTGCATAGAGGGGGTAACCTGGTGCTCTGGCGTCGATATATCGACGATGTCCTTTTAATCTGGAAGGGAGATCAAGACAGTCTTAATAGTTTTTTAATGGGACTCAATGATAATAATTTGAATTTAGTTTTTACCCAAAATATTAATATGACAGAAATAGAATTTCTAGATTTGGCAATTATGAGGACAGAGGATAAATACATCTGCAAGACATACCAAAAACCCTCCTCTCGAAATGCTTTTATCTTGCACTCCAGTTGCCATTTGCCTAACTGGCTGTTGAATGTGCCCTTCGGACAATTCCGTAGGCTGAAACGGAATTGCACCGAAGAGGCACAATTCGAATTGGAAGCAATGCAGCTGAGGGATAAATTCCTAGTAAAACAATACCCAACCAATATATTAGAAAATTCATTGGAAAAGGTTAGGAAATTACCTAGAAGCACATTACTAACTGTAAAAACAGTTGAATCAAAAGAAACGGATTCCCAATTCAGGATTATTCTACCATACACAACACAGAGAAGGAAGGTGGAGGAAATTATCAAAAGGCATTGGCATCACCTACTACAGGATAAAATACTAGGTAGGTTAATACCAGCCAGACCTTTAATAACATATACAAGAGCAGCCAATTTAGGGATAAAAGTCGCCCCATCGATCAAAACTAAAAAAAGAATAACATCAAATTCTGGGAGACTGACGAATTTAAAAGGTTTTTATAAATGTGGACAATGTATATGTTGCAAAACCACAAAAATCCCTAGAAATGTTAAGACAGTATCCTCCACACAAAATTCTTTTATATGGGAGATTGAACAATTTCTTACATGCAATTCGGAAAGCGTGATCTATTTAGCCAAATGTCCATGTGCAAGACAATATATTGGACGGACAAAAAGGACCTTGAGAGTGAGGATATCGGAACATATTTCTAATATCAAAAAGGGGTATGAAAAACACTCACTCTCAAGGCACTTTAAAGAAGCCCATGGACAAGATCCATCAGGTCTGTCATTTGTAGCATTAGAAAAAATTGATAGACACTGGAGAGGAGGAAACCATATTGAACGGATGTCTAGGGCAGAATCCAAACAAATATACAATTTTGGAAGTCTGATGCCAGGTGGTTTAAATGCAGAACTGGAAATTTTTGGATTCTTATAGATTAGGTGGTGTGCCCCTTATTCAATTGGAGATCACATGGTTAGCCGTTTATCGGCTCTGTGGTCCCCTCTTGTTTGATGAGCACACCACCAATTTCGTTATTCTCCCACAAGGATATGAATAGTATAAGAAAGAAAAAAAGAAAATCTATAGAGGATGAGGCCCTAGATGATTTAGATGCCCTTTATGAATGAATATTTGTCATAAATTATTATGTTGTCCTTAAATTATTTCTAAAAAAACATTGATCTCCTGGACTAGATTATATATTTTTAACATTATTTTATATATCTAGTATTATTGTTGTGATTTTATATTTGTGAAAAACAGTTAGTTGATGTATTTACACTAACAAATAGATTGCGGTTTGAATGCCATAAAAAACGCATATGCGATTTCAAAACCGCACCAAAAATCGCACCAAAAAACCGCAATAGGAGGAAAAGCGATTCCAGTCCAGATTTTGTGGATCACTGATGAAAATATAAAAGGAGGGGATTTAACAACAGGGATACAGCTACTGAGGAAGAGGACTGAAGTCCTCGAAACGCGTTTAGCGTTATATCCCTGCCAACAACAAGCTTTTTACAAGCTTTCTACATGATCGACGATATTTGAATTACCTTCTACAAGTGGAGCGCTCCATTTTCTATCTACTCTGCAGCTCTCATCAGATCTTCGGACTGAAACATCCAAATCCCGCGATAACTCCGGTACACCACGTGACAAACGCCGGAGAGCGGAGACGCTGAGAGCGAGCAGAAGCAGCACAAACAGACGGCCGGAGTTTCGTCTGGGAGGGTAAGCTATAAACATTTACCCTAAAAATCGATCATATACCTCAAATTGGAAGTGACAAGATTGCTATAAGAACTGTGAAAGACAAATATAAAGTGAGTGACACTACTCCCCAACAGCATCTCATACAGCTTGTGGACTGGGTTATATGTTGCATTCAAAGTGACGGCTTTTGATATTTAATTGGACGCATACTGCCCAAATTAAGCAGAGAATCATCTATTCTCCAACAGAGACTTTGTTCATTTTCTGGTGCGGTTTGTGATCCGATACATCAAGACATTTTGCATTTTAGTATTTATTTTTTAGGGGATTTTTTAATTATTATTTTTATATTAAATGTATTTTACTGTCATATTAGCGGTATAGTGATTAATAAATTGTTGTTAGATGTGAAACCACATAGTGAGTGCCAGCCGTCTTTTTCCATTTCCTTTTCTTGTCAAGTGTCTGGTTAGAAATACAATGTTTGGTAAAAGACAGAGAAAGAGGGAAACCTTCTCATCTCTACATACAGTTTTATAATAAATGTAGAATTCATTGCACGTAGTGGAACATGATGATTGGAATATTCTGATCGAGGCTTTGCAGCAAGTTCGAGATACTTCAGCCTTTGCTATTATAATTTTTGTTTTTTGAAACAGTACATTGACACTCTCTGTATTAACATACATTACAGGCAGATATTACAACTCATCAAAATGCTTTTTCCAGTTGATTATTAAATCTCCTTGATTTTGGATCACACCTCATTAAAACAATTATAATCAGATGCAGCATTTGACTTCCCCTGTGAGAAATGGCTAAAAAGGTTATGTTTGTTTTACTCATTTAAATTACCTATGAGCTCAAGTAAACAATCTGTCATCAAGTATGGGCTAATGCATTTACAATTGTGATGAACCTATTTGCAACATGAAAGGAGAAATTATTAAAAACTGGGTATTGAGATTACAATATTAAAAATCAGAAAATGAGACATCTGCACCTTTTCATTTGGCAAAGGAAAATAAAGAGAATTGGGGATGATTTATCATCTCTGTACAACAGAAAACGTGAGTCAAATAGTCGTAAAACCCAGGAATTGACTTAAGGTGAGTGAGGTGTTGGTACAGTATTATAGCATTTGTGGTTTCACTTTTAGGGCCACACTTCTTCTAAAATTTGCCCTGATGAGTGGTGATGCCACTAGTACAGCACACGACCACTGTGTCACTGATTGATAGGAAGGACCATGCGTTATCCTAGCAGCTTGTAATCAAAATTTGAGTGGACTGTCAGAGCATCGATGCAGGATCAGCGGCGGATTAGAAGGTAAGTGTTTTTGTTAGTTTTTTTATGTTATTTATAACCTTTTGTTGGTGTGTACATTTTTATCTTATCCTATTCATTAATTTTTTAAAAGTTGTATTGCCTCTTTTACCACTTTATTACTGGAGTGTTTACACCTTCTTCCTTAGCAAGCCAATTTTTCAGTTTTAGCAATGGTCCTTTATAACTGCAAATAGCACAGGATATGTTAGATCTTTCTTTTCTGCCGTTAGTTGACAGATATATTTTTTTATATTTAAGGAAAAAAACGTTGAAAATTATGAAAAACATATATTTTTTAAAAGGTTTCAAGACAAAACATTTCTAGAACCATTACCGCATGCATGAAAATGGACATTAGTTGCGTAATTTATCTACTGTCTGGGCCCACCACAAGACTTAAAAAGAAAGTATTTTGTATTATGACAGTCTGTTTTTCTATTGCGGGTTCTACGGCACTGAACTGCCAGTACAGATGTTGTACAGCGGCAAAACATTAGAAGACCCTTCAAAGTATCTTTTTATGTTGTCCTCCTAAGTTAAAAAGGGGGGTCAGTAAGTACATCCCAATGGGTAGGTGCACGCTGTCATGGCTAGAAACACAAAAAAAAAAAGACAATGCAACAGCACTCTGCAAACACAAATAAAGTACAATAATGCTATAATTATAGAAAACACTCTGGTGCTATAACGGCCTCCATTAAATCCAAGGATGCAGGTACCAACATGCATGCTGAGCCCGCTCTATACTTCTCCTGGTGCCAAATGGCTACCAAAAATGTTAAAAAGCAGAGTGGACCCAGCATGCATGTGGAATCTGCACTCCCTAAGTTTTATAGTGGCCATTAAGGCACATAACAGGTAGTATTTAGTGTTAGGTTTCCATCTTATAGAGATCGCCTTGATGTTTGGCAGACGGGCCCAAATAATTTTGTACAAAATGTATTTGCCAAGAATCTCAAATTTGCTAAATAAGCGTAGCATTAGCACCACAGTGTTTTCTATAATTATGGCATTATTGTACTTTATTTGTCCTCCCAAGTTATTCATCTTGGGGAAATTTGTATATTTTATGCAGAAAAAAAATACCTGGCTATACTAAAAATAGCTAAAACAAATACCTAGATTTTTACATTTTTTAAAGAAAGCAAAAAGGAAAAAATAGTTTGTTTATTTTACACACCCAAAGTCTGCTATACTGTTGGTAAAACTAATAAATATATATTTTTATTTCATTTTATTTTAAATGAAAACAGGGGGAAATGTGTGTATGTGTGTGTATGTAGTCTGCTTAACTATTGCTAATACTAATACTAGTTAATATAGCATAATATAAAACATTTTAAATTTTTATTTATTTTAATTCACTTTTTTATATTTATTTAAAAAAAATATTTATTGAATTTTTAAACTTTTTTTAATGAAAAAAAGTGAATTAATCCCTTCCCGCCATAGCCAGGGCATAAACAGATAAATTCAGAGAGTGCAGGTTCAAATAAAATTTTATATGCAACAGGAGGAGCTCTCACATCAAGCCAGCTTTTATATTTTAAACTGTGATGAATCATTGAGGCGGGGTGTTACAATGATGCCATGCAGTAAGACCACTTCTGCTAGACTCGGGCAGACTTACTGTGACCGCAGATGTCTCATGATAGCACAGTCACAGCGCTCTGCAGCGCCACTGGGCTCCGGCAGATCACAATGTAACCCGATCCTTTTGTATATCAGTTTACAGCTTAGAGCTTACCGCCACAGTGTATAAAGTCGTGTGGTGTTGGCCACTTTCTTGTTTTTGCTGACCAATGTGTTTGCCGGATGATTATATTGCATTTATTTATATAGCCTTTGTTGAAATTCTGCATCATTTTCTATATTTCATAAGCCATGCCCCCAGGTTTGACAAGTCTTTTGTGCTGTCTACATAGAGGTCCTGTCCATAAAATGGACACTGATGGAGGGTCATGTGACCAGGCAAATCACCTTCATTTGATGTCTCCTCCATTCAAACACACTGTATCTCCATTAAACTCCCAACAGAACAAGTGGAGATGGCAGGTGCAGTGTATTTGAACAGAGGAGATATCACATGAAGGTGATTTGCCCTGTCTCATGACCCTCCATCAGCATCCATTTTATGGACAGGACATCTATGTCAACAAGAATTGTCAAATAAGGGGGCATACCTTATGAAATAAAGAAAATTATGCAGAATTTTAACTAAGGCTTTATTAGTAAATGCCATATAATCCTCTCACAAACAGATTGGTCAACAGTAACCAGAAAGTGGCCAGCCCCTTTAAGCAAGTGATTAACAAGTAAAGGATGGGTGAAAATCCTACAAAATGTACACTTAGAAACAATATCCAAAGAAAACAAAGAAAAAATGTTAAGCTATCAACCTAGAAAAATATCTGAGTGTTTAATCACCCCAAAGCAGAGAGAATGAATCCAATAACTTACCTAGCCGACTAATTTTTACACATTAGTTGAACTCCTGTCTAATTCTAGAAAAATATATGTTGTGTCTGTCTGTTTTTAGTGACTGAATTCACAGGAACATTTCTACTCTGCCAAAAAAAAGAAAGTCTTTGTGCTCGAGCCTACAGTTCCGTGAATCTATTGTACATTCAAAGAGCTTGCTCCAACTGAGATGGAGTCGTGCCATATAATCAGGACAATGAAGAGAAGTATTGCTATACAACAATCATTTGACGCTAAATAATTATCTTTAAATTGACCTAAGTGGAGCTTTATTTTTTTTTATGTTCCACTTTGTTTAACAGAAAATGTTCTGGAAATAAAAGCCAGGACCACTTAACAAGCAGCTTTTCACAACAGTTTAACAATCTCACTCCATACATTCTCAGATTAGTTTTGGAGAATAGACAAAAACTTGAAGGTATAGCAATTTGTTAACACTGCGCTTAGAAAGGCATAAGGATCAGGCTGAGACTCAGTTCAGTTGTATTGTTACATGTCCTTAGACATTAAACTGTAAGACTTGTGTTAAAAGATAAGTAAGTATATTATTAGTAAGGTAACACTTGCTGTAAATGAATGCAGCGAGGATGCTTTCCAGTGGGTTTAACCCCTTGAAGTCACAGCCTAGTTTAAGCAAAAATCACAGAAAAAAGATAAAAAACAAAGATAAAAACATCCTGTACGATATGATAAATAAATAAGCGGATTTCCATGGCTACATTTATGAAAAAATAACAGGGCCTGTTCCATTTAGTGTACCCTGCATCATCACTTCCTCCTCTAAAAGCTCAGAGATTCTCAATCAAATAAGAAGTAGAGGCACTGGGCGGCATTATGGCAGAGCAATAGTGCACCATAGGAAGCAGTTCTGCCAACTTTATTTTGCATAAAAATTGAAATAAACATTTCCCAGGATTGGAGAGTTGGAATGTCACCTAGTTAGGCTTTGGGCCACCTATTGTATATGACAGTATGCTTACTTTGAAAAATGATTGTGACAGACCCCCTTTAAAGGTGTTTTGCAAGGTAATATTATTTAAGAAATAGGTTAGA
>NC_058080.1:643526856-643578627 GCF_014858855.1 Bufo gargarizans | reverse complement strand
AAAGTGGTGATGGCGACATGGAAAAGCCACTCATAGATTTAGGTGCAATGGCTGTCTTCATTTTAAATGATATTAGTACATTTTCGTAAGTATTATGACTTTTTGGGGTCATTTATCAAACTGGTGTAAAGTAGAACTGGCTTATTTTCCCATGGCAACCAATCAGATTCCACCTTTCATTTTTGACAGCTCCATTGGAAAATGAAAAGTGGAATCTGATTTATTGCTATGGGCAACTAAGCCAGTTCTACTTTACACCAGTTTGATAAATGACCCCACTTGTGTCAACCCTTAACCCACGATGCTTCACTTTATGCTATTCATTTACAAAATAAGTGGATTTTAATAGGCAAAAGTCATTGGCAGGAGAAAATGTGGGCAAAATGCCCTCCATTATGTTGATTGGTGTTGAGCGAATCGAAGTGCATGAAGTAGACTTCAATCCTAATTTCAGGGAAAATCTTATTTGCCACGAAGCTGAATTTTCTTGTGCCTCATGAAAACTAATTAATTTTCCCTGAAATAAGGTAAAAAAATAAATTTAAAAAATCATACTTACCTCGTCCGCTTGAGCGTGCAGATTCCGCGAAAACCTGTGCGCAGTGACATATGACGTTACCACACCAGACGATATGATAATGTCATCATGGGCTGCGCGTTGGGGGCGACGGGCTCTTCGCAATCAAATGGAGTTAGGTATGATTTTTTTATTTTTTTATTATGGACTTAAATATGACGGGGGGGGGGGGGGGGGGCGCGGCGCAATCGCCATTCCCTGTCATTGCACCAGCTATTTACAAAGAAATGTGCTTCATGATGAAGTAATTGATCACAAAGCAAATTTTTGGGTAAAAATTAGGCGAAGCAGCCAAATTGAATTATAGAGAAGTTCGCTCAACGCTGATGTTGATAGAGGAGGTCCTAATAGGACAATGAGCAGGGCTTGTCTGACTACTTCAATAGCTTACTGAATCGTGGGTTACCGATGCTTGAGGTTTCAGGCTTAGGCCTCAATCACGCGGTCAGTCAGTATTTGACAGTAAAGCCAGAAGTAGGTCCAAAACAAGAAGGTAGAAGAGCAGATTTTTCCAGGATACGTTATTCTCTGTTTATGTGCCACTCCTGGTTTTGGCTTACATATACAGTGGTCCTTCAAGATACAATGGCCTCACAATACAATCCTTTCCACTTACAACGGTCTTAGGCTACTTTGACACTTGCGTTTTTTGCTGGATCCGGCAGGGTTTAGCAAAAACCCTTCCGTTACTGAAAATACAACCATCTGCATCCTTTATGAATGGATCCAGTTGTATTATCTTTAACATACCCAAGACGGATCCTTCATTAACTCCATTGAAAGTCAATGGGGGACGGATCCGTTTTCTATTGTGTCAGATTGTGTCAGAGAAAACTGATCCGTCCCCATTGACTTGCATTGGGGGTAATGCTGGATCCGTCTTGCTCCGCATCCCAGGATGCTGCGGTTTGTTCTCCGGTCTGGGAACGCAACTAAATGGAACGGAATGCATTTTGGAGCATTCCGTTCTGCTCAGTTCCGTTTTGTCCCCATTGACAATGAATGTCCCCTATGACGGAACTCAATACCGGAAAACTTAAACGCTAGTGTGAAAGTACCCTTACCTGGGCCACCAAAAGTTGAAATTAGACTCAACATACAATGACTCAGATGCAGCCAATCTCTGATAAAACACCTGTCCTGTCAGTCTAGTAGCGCCTCTCTACAGTACAGTGCGGTACTACATGTCCTGTACTGCGCTCTGTCTGTGAGGGGGTGACTCCATTTTATTTTTCCAGTACACTGTGTGCTATACAGGGAGCGAAGAACCTCCCGTCCTCATCATAGAAAGTGATTTACAGCTTCCAGCATCTATTTCTGACTAAGTGAGGACTTACTTTATCTTATCTGCTATTTTTTTTTCTTAAAGTTTCGTTTTCTCTTATCTTGGGAAGACATTTTAGGTCCAATTACCAATTTTCCATAGATTTATGGTCTTAAAGTTACAATGGATTTAATAAACAATGGTCGGCGCAGAAGCAATTAAGAGTACATTCACATGAACATAAGCTGGGCACAATGCATGGGCACCAGCCGTATGAATCCCATATTGCGGTGCGTGCCCATTGACTTGAATGGGTCCACAATCCGTAATATATAGCAAAAGACATAGCAGTGCAGAGGCTTGGAGCAAAAAGCCCACTGAAGTGCTGCCGAGTGTTTCCCAATCTATACCTCCGCTCCGCACCATATCTTGAGGATTGGGGACCATACAAGTCATTGGGTCTGCATTCGTAATACAAGATTCACACAACCGGTGCCCGTATATTGTGGAACCACCGTTTGCAGTCCGCAATACGGGCACGAACGGCCTACAGTCATGTGAATGAGCCCTAATATTGTAACTTGAGGGATCAATGTATTGATGTAAAATACTGACCTAAATACACAGGTGTGAATGTGGTCGTATTCTCCATTTCCACATGTACTCGCTACACAGTATTCTGTTATCTGGCAAATTCAGTGAAATCTTCGAGATATTCCGTATATCCAAATCACCATCTGAATTAATATCCATATCTTAATCAACTTAACCCCTTCAGGTCCAGACCAAATTTTGGAAATCTGACATGTGTCCCTTTATGTGGTAACTTTGAAACGGTTTTTACTGATCCAAGCCCATTCTGAGATTGCTTTCTCGTGATACATTGAAGTTCATGACACTGGTAAATTTGAGTCGATATATTTCACACTTATTTTTTTTTAAAAGTATATAAAATGTATAAAAAAAATTGTAAAAATTCATAATTTCTAAATTAAAATTTCTCTGCTTTTAAGACAGATAGTGAAACCTCATAAAATAGCTATTACTTTACATTTCCATATACAGTATCTACTTTATGTTGGCATCATTTTTATTTTTTTGAGATGTTAGATGGAGTACAATTTTAGATGCAATTTGTGAAATAAAAAAAAATAAAAAATACAAAACCCACTTTTTAAAGGACCAGTTCAGTTATGAAGTCACTTTGTGGGGCTTACATAATAAAAGCCACTCATAAATGACCATTTTAGAAGCTACACCCCTCAAGTTATTCTATATGATTTTACATACTTTAGGTGTTCCACAAGAGTTAGGCCCCTTTCACACGAGCGTGATGGATTAGGTCCGGATGCGTTCAGGGTGCGTTCAGTGAAACTCGCACTATTTTACAAGCAAGTTCAGTCAGTTTTGTCTGCAATTGCGTTCAGTAGTTCAGTTTTTTCCACGCTTTTTGATGCGTTTTTCACGCGCGTGATAAAAAACTGGAGGTTTACAAACAACATCTCTTAGGCCCCTTTCACACGGGCGAGTTTTCCGCGCAGATGCGATGCGTGAGTGGAACGCATTGCACCCGCACTGAATCCCGACCCATTCATTTCTATGGGGCTGTTCACATGAGCAGTGATTTTCACGCATCACTTATGCGTTGCGTGAAAATCGCAGCATGCTCTATATTCAGCGTTTTTCACGGAACGCAGGCCCCATAGAAATGAATGGTGTTGCGTGAAAATCGCAAGCATCCGCAAGCAAGTGCGGATGCGGTGCGATTTTCACGCACGGTTGCTAGGAGACGAATCGGGATGGAGACCCGATTATTATTATTTTCCCTTATAACATGGTTATAAGGGAAAATAATAGCATTCTGAATACAGAATGCATAGTACAATAGCGCTGGAGGGGTTAAAAAAATAATAAAAAAATGTAACTCACCTTAGTCCACTTGATTGCGAAGCCGACATCTCCTTCTGTCTTGATCTTAGCTGTGTGCAGTAACAGGACCTGTGGTGACGTCACTCCGGTCATCACATGGTCCATCACGATGGCAAAAAATCATGTGATGGATCATGTGATGACCGGAGTGATGTCACCACAGATCCTGTTACTGCACACAGCTAAGATGACGACAGAAGGAGATGCGGCTTCGCGATCAAGTGGACTAAGGTGAGTTAATTATTTTTATTTATTTTTTAACCCCTCCAGCGCTATTGTACTATGCATTCTGTATTCAGAATGCTATTATTTTTCCCTTTATAACCATGTTATAAGGGAAAATAATACAATCTACAGAACACCGATCCCAAGCCCGAACTTCTGTGAAGAAGTTCGGGTTTGGGTACCAAACAAGAGTGATTTTTCTCACTCGAGTGCAAAACGCATTACAATGTTTTGCACTCGCGTGGAAAAATCGCGCGTGTTCCCGCAACGCACCCACACATTTTCCCGCAATGCCCGTGTGAATAAGGCCTTAGCAAACATCAGTGAAAAACACATTGCACCCGCACTTGCTTGTGGATGCAATGGGTTTTTCACGCAGCCCCATTCACTTCTATGGGGCCAGGGCTGCGTGAAAAACGCAGAATATAGAACATGCTGCCATTTTCACGCAACGCAGAACTGATGCGTGAAAAACAACTCTCATGTACACAGACCCATTGAAATGAATGGGTCAGGATTCAGTGCGGGTGCTATGCGTTCACGTCACGCATTGCACCCGCGCGGAAAACTCGCTCTCGTGAAAGGGGCCTTAAAGGAAATAGATTGCAAATTTTCCATTTTAATCCATTTTTTCCTGTAAGGCAGCAAGGGTTAACAGCAAAAAAACTAAATATTTATTACCCTGATTCTGCAGTTTAGAGAACCACCCCATAAACTTCTGTATGAGCCCATGGCAGGGCACAGAAGGGAGGGAGCAACATATGAATTTTGGAGGGCATATTTAGTTGGGATAATTTTAAGTTGCCATGTGGCATTTGAAGACCCCTTGATGCACCCCTAGAGTAGAAACTCCCAAAAAGTAACGCCATTTTGGAAACTACAGGATAAGGTGTCAGTTTATTGGTACAATTTTGGGTACATATGATTTTGGATCACTCAATATTACACTTTTTGTGAGGCAAGGTAACAAAAAAATGGCTGTTCTGGTTTTTTATTCTTTGTTTGTTACAGCCTTCACTTGACAAGACAGATCATATGGTTGTTACAGATGTGACAATACCAAATATGAAAAAAAAAATGTTTGTTTTATAATAAAGCATTTTTGGAAAAAAATCATGTTTTTTGTCATCATTTTCTGAAGGCCATATTTTTATTTTTTTACCGATCTTTACCGATAATCTTGTGTAGGGGCTCGTTTATTGCGGGGAGCGTTGACATTTTTATTGGTACCATTTTTGGATGTATAAGATATTTTGATCGTTCAATATTACACTTTTTTGGGGCAAGGTAAGTTTTTATTTTTTTATGGTGTTACGTGAGGGGGTAGTTCATTTGATATTTTTATAGACCTCGTCGTTATGGATGCAGGAATCCTAATATGTCTATTTTGTATTTTATTTATTTCAATTTTACACAATAAAAAACATTTTTGGAAAAATAATTTTTTTGCGTCTATTTTCTGAAAGCCATATTTTTTATATTTTTCTGCCAATTGTCTTATGTTGGGGCTCATTTTTTTGTGGCAAGAATTGATGTTTATATTGGTACCCCTTTATGGGTACATAAGATTTTTGATTGTTCAATATTATACATTTTTGGGGCAAAGAGACCAAAAAATAGCTGTTTTAGCACAGTTTTTTTTTTTTTTTTTTTACAGCGTTCACCTGATGGGGTAGGTCATGTGATACTTTTTATAGAGCTGCTCGTTACAGACGCGTCGCTATTTAGTATGTCTATTATTATTATTTTTTTTTTTATTAAACTTTTTTAATTAATTACTAGTACGTCAAGGGTCGTTGCACTCTCACAAAAAGTTATTCTGTGACCTATTAGAAAGGTACATGATGTAAACTGTAGTGAAGATAATTTTCTTACCAGTGACTGTATTTGTGAGTTATAACCTCCTTTCTGATCCTCAGCTGTATCATGTCACCAACACTCTGCTTCTCCAAATAACACAGCATCTTCTTATGTGTGGACAGGTCAGTTTCTCTATGTATTCCTATGGCAGCCTCAATGTCAGTCTCCTAGGAATGAATAAAGAAGTAACTGACTTCCTGTCCTGTGTCAGTTGGAGATCAGAGAGTTGGTCACATTTACAGAATGCTTCTTTAAATGTACAGTAGGTAGTTTTGCATGTATTTGGGTAGACATTGATGTGAATAGTAATTTACATCTATACAGTGGGGTAGAGTTACTAATACTGTCAGGGGTGGATTAATTGCATCATAGGCCCGGGGCTGTTTACCCATCTTGGGCCCCCTCTCTCCATTTGCTCCGACCATACCCCCTTTCATGTTTCACCCTAAAGTTTTTTTTTTTCTAGTAAATATAAAAAAACTATACCACATTTCTAGTATAACACTCCCAGCACCACAGAGTATATACGTAGTATAAAACCTCCAGTCCCATGCAGTATATAATATAACACCCCAAGCCCGTCCCTCATAGGATATAGTATGTCACATCCCATTGTATGCAGTATGTAGTATACAACACCCTTCAGTATGCAGTATGTAGTATATAACACCCTTCAGTATGCAGTATATAACACCCTACAGTATGCAGTATATAGTATACAACCCCTACAATTTGCAGTATATAGTATAACACCCCATGGTATACAGTATATAGCATAACACCCCACAGTATATAGTATAACACCCACTGTCACGACCCCCAGGCCAATGCTGCCTTCATGCAGCAGCAGTATCCAATTGCCGGTGGAACCAGGGCTGCCGTGCAGTCCGTTCTGACATCGGAGCCCTGGGCCAATGAGGTGGTGAGGCGCTCCAGAATGTCAGGCGTACTGCCTGCAGCACCACCCAGCGTGAGCTGCTCTCTCCTCGGCATAAAAGGCTGGCGCCTGCATGTGCAGGTTCTGGTGAATTTCTCATCCTTTGTCTCCCCTGCTGTTTCCTTATTGTACTGAAGTTGGTTTGGATTTCTGGATTTGGTATTGTACTGATCTCCTAGTTTTTTTGGCATGATGTTTGGCATACTTCATTGTCCGACTGGTATTTGACCGTTTTCTGTATGACCATTCTCTTAATGTTTGTTTGTTGTTCTCTGTTTGTGTGTCACCCTCACACGTATTGCAGGGGCTGTCGTCCAGTTGTGTAGTCACTGCCTAGGGTGACTGTGCAAGTAGGTAGGGATAGTGGGTCCGGGAATATTTAGGGCTGCACTATCCATGCTTGTGTGTGACGGTAGTCATTATCCTGACACCCACAAATACAGTATATAGTATGACACCCTTTATTACCTTCTTCTGAGGTAATCTCAGCTACATCAAA
The DNA here is from genome assembly GCF_014858855.1 of Bufo gargarizans. Lineage (NCBI taxonomy): Eukaryota > Metazoa > Chordata > Amphibia > Anura > Bufonidae > Bufo > Bufo gargarizans. The sequence continues at coordinate 643,571,336 of NC_058080.1, read as the reverse complement.
CTTCCACAGCAAGACTCCTCTTGGATGTTGGTAGGAGAAAGGATCTGTGATAACATCATCGCCATGTGACTAATAACATCCATATGTCATCTCAGGTCCTTTTCTCATTTTACCATCAAGTGAGGCAGCAATGAATGTGAGCAGACAACCTGGACCCTGACACTCCTAATCTTCCTTACTGACCCCCCCTCAAGAAGTCTCCTTTCTTTTAATAGATACTTTGGGTGGTGATGGGGCCCACAGGAACATTGGGCCCAGGGAAGCCGTCTCAAACGGCTCTATTATAATCCGCCATTGAATACTGTACAGTGTAAACGTAGACTAGACAATCTAAAGACGTGACAGACTAATCACGGTGGCCGATGCTGGATGACCTGTCTACCACACCTCTAGGCTGTCTAGGTCTGAAGCCTGATTCACACAATGGATTGCATACTGCCCGAACACAATAAAGTTAATGGTTCAATTCACACATCTGTTCTTTAGCAGTGGCGGCATAAGCAGTGCTGGGTGACACAAAAATGTAGGTCACAGTGTAGGAACCAGCATGTTTCACAGGTCGTCAAGAAGGTAATAGTCCAATTAGCTGGAGTAGAGAGTGGCTACTGATTTCAAGCTGACCATGTAATTCTTCATCCCCCCTGTGGTGGAACTGCATGGGAACCGAATACTTGTCACCACACAGGGATCTCTTATTTCTGTAACCCTGGGTTCACACCTGAGCGTTCCTCAAACGCGCGTTTTACGCGCGTTTTTGTCGCGCATTTTTATGCGCGTTTTTTGTAATAGTAAACGCGCGTTTGACGCGCGTTTGTGTCATTGACTGCAGTGTCCTATGGCCACAAACGCGCGTCAAAACGCCCCAAAGAAGCTCAAGTACTTGTTTGAGCGTCGGGCGTTTTACAGCGCGTTCGTACGCGCTGTAAAACGCCCGACGCTCAAACAAGTACTGAGCTTCTTTGGGGGCGTTTTGACGCGCGTTTGTGGCCATAGGACACTGCAGTCAATGACACAAACGCGCGTCAAACGCGCGGTTACTATTTCAAAAAACGCGCATAAAAATGCGCGACAAAAACGCGCGTAAAACGCGCGTTTGAGGAACGCTCAGGTGTGAACCCAGGGTTACAGAAATAAGAGATCCTGTGTGGTGACAAGTATTCGGTTCCCATGCAGTTCACCACAGGGGGGATGAAGAATTACATGGTCAGCTTGAAATCAGTAGCACTCTACTCCAGCTAATTGGACTATTACCTTCTTGACGACTGTGAAACATGCTGGTTCCTACACTGTGACCTACATTTTTGTGTCACCCAGCACTGCTTATGCCGCCACTGCTAAAGAACAGATGTGTGAATTGAACCATTAACTTTATTGTGTTCGGGCAGTATGCAATCCATTGTGTGAATCAGGCTTCAGACCTAGACAGCCTAGAGGTGTGGTAGACAGGTCATCCAGCATCGGCCACCGTGATTAGTCTGTCACGTCTTTAGATTGTCTAGTCTACGTTTACACTGTACAGTATTCAATGGCGGATTATAATAGAGCGTTTGAGACGGCTTCCCTGGGCCCAATGTTCCTGTGGGCCCCATCACCACCCAAAGTATCTATTAAAAGAAAGGAGACTTCTTGAGGGAGGGGGTCAGTAAGGAAGATTAGGAGTGTCAGGGTCCAGGTTGTCTGCTCACATTCATTGCTGCCTCACTTGATGGTAAAATGAGAAAAGGACCTGAGATGACATATGGATGTTATTAGTCACATGGCGATGATGTTATCACAGATCCTTTCTCCTACCAACATCCAAGAGGAGTCTTGCTGTGGAAGTTTGATGTAGCTGAGATTACCTCAGAAGAAGGTAATAAAGGGTGTCATACTATACTGTATATTGTGGGTGTCAGGATAATGACTACCGTCACACACAAGCATGGATAGTGCAGCCTAAATATTCCCGGACCCACTATCCCTACCTACTTGCACAGTCACCCTAGGCAGTGACTACACAACTGGACGACAGCCCCTGCAAACGTGTGAGGGTGACACACAAACAGAGAACAACAAACAAACATTAAGAGAATGGTCATACAGAAAACGGTCAAATACCAGTCGGACAATGAAGTATGCCAAACATCATGCCAAAAAAGAACTAGGAGATCAGTACAATACCAAATCCAGAAATCCAAACCAACTTCAGTACAATAAGGAAACAGCAGGGGAGCAAAGGATGAGAAATTCACCAGAACCTGCACATGCAGGCGCCAGCCTTTTATGCGAGGAGAGAGCAGCTCACGCTGGGTGGTGCTGCAGGCAGTACGCCCTGACATTCTGAGAGCCCACCACTCATTGGCCCAGGGCTCCGATGTCAGAACGGACTGCACGGCAGCCCTGGTTCCACGGCAATTGGATACTGCTGCTGCATGAAGGCAGCATTGGCCTGGGGGGTCGGACAGTGGGGTGTTATACTATATACTGTGGGGTGTTATGCTATTACTGTATACCATGGGGTGTTATACTATATACTGCAAATGTAGGGTGTGTATACTATATACTGCATACTGTAGGGTGTATACTGCATACTGAAGGGTGTTATACTACATACTGCATACTGAAGGGTGTTGTATACTACATAGCATACAATGGGATGTGACATACTATATCCTATGAGGGACGGGCTTGGGGTGTTATATTATATACTGCATGGGACTGGAGGTTTTATACTACGTATATACTCTGTGGTGCTGGGAGTGTTATACTAGAAATGTGGTATAGTTTTTTTATATTTACTAGAAAAAAAAAACTTTAGGGTGAAACATGAAAGGGGGTATGGTCGGAGCAAATGGAGAGAGGGGGCCCAAGATGGGTAAACAGCCCCGGGCCTATGATGCAATTAATCCACCCCTGACAGTATTAGTAACTCTACCCCACTGTATAGATGTAATTACTATTCACATCAATGTCTACCAAATACATGCAAACTACCTACTGTACATTTAAAGAAGCATTCTGTAAATGTGACCACTCTCTGATCTCCAACTGACACAGGACAGGAAGTCAGTTACTTCTTTATTCATTCCTAGGAGACTGACATTGAGGCTGCAATAGGAATACATAGAGAACTGGACCTGTCCACACATAAGAAGATGCTGTGTTATTTGGAGAAGCAGAGTGTTGGTGACATGATACAGCTGAGGATCAGAAAGGAGGTTATAACTCACAATACAGTCATGGTAAGAAAATTATCTTCACTACAGTTTACATCATGTACCTTTCTAATAGGTCACAGAATAACTTTTGTGAGAGTGCAACGACCCTTGACGTACTAGTAATTAATTAAAAAAGTTAATAAAAAAATAATAATAATAATAGACATACTAAATAGCGACGCGTCTGTAACGAGCAGCTCTATAAAAAAGTATCACATGACTACCCCATCAGGTGAACGCTGTAAAAAATAAAAAAAAACTGTGCTAAAACAGCTATTTTTTGGTCTCTTTGCCCCAAAAATGTATAATATTGAACAATCAAAAAATCTTATGTACCCATAAAGGGTACCAATATAAACATCAATTCTTGCCACAAAAAAATGAGCCCAACATAAGACAATTGGCAGAAAAATATAAAAAATATGGCTTTCAGAAAATAGACGCAAAAAAATTATTTTTCCAAAAATGTTTTTTATTGTGTAAAATTGAAATAAATAAAATACAAAATAGACATATTAGGATTCCTGCATCCATAACGACGAGGTCTATAAAAATATCAAATGAACTACCCCCTCACGTAAACACCATAAAAAAATAAAAACTTACCTTGCCCCAAAAAAGTGAATATTGAACGATCAAAATCTTATACATCCAAAAATGGTACCAATAAAAATGTCAACGCTCCCCGCAATAAACGAGCCCCTACACAAGATTATCGGTAAAGATCGGTAAAAAAAAAAAATATGGCCTTCAGAAAATGATGACAAAAAACATGATTTTTTTCCAAAAATGCTTATTATAAAACAAACATTTTTTTTTCATATTTGGTATTGTCACATCTGTAACAACATATGATCTGTCTTGTCAAGTGAAGGCTGTAACAAACAAAAATAAAAACCAGAACAGACCATTTTTTTGTTACCTTGCCTCACAAAAGTGTAATATGAGTGATCCAAAATCATATGTACCCAAAATTGTACCAATAAAACTGACACCTTATCCTGTAGTTTCCAAAATGGCGTTACTTTTTGGGAGTTTCTACTCTAGGGGTGCATCAAGGGGTCTTCAAATGCCACATGGCAACTTAAAATTATCCCAACTAAATATGCCCTCCAAAATTCATATGTGCTCCCTCCCTTCTGTGCCCTGCCATGGGCTCATACAGAAGTTTATGGGGTGGTTCTCTAAACTGCAGAATCAGGGTAATAAATATTTAGTTTTTTTGCTGTTAACCCTTGCTGCCTTACAGGAAAAAATGGATTAAAATGGAAAATTTGCAATCTATTTTCCTTTAAGGCCCCTTTCACGAGAGCGATTTTTCCGCGCGGGTGCAATGCGTGACGTGAAGCGCATAGCACCCGCACTGAATCCTGACCCATTCATTTCAATGGGTCTGTGTACATGAGAGTTGTTTTTCACGCATCAGTTCTGCGTTGCGTGAAAATGGCAGCATGTTCTATATTCTGCGTTTTTCACGCAGCCCTGTGCCCCATAGAAGTGAATGGGGCTGCGTGAAAAACCATTGCTCCACAAGCAAGTGCGGGTGCATGTGTTTTTCACTGATGTTTGCTAAGGCCTTATTCACACGGGCATTGCGGGAAAATGTGTGGGTGCGTTGCGGGAACACGCGCGATTTTTCCACGCGAGTGCAAAACATTGTAATGCGTTTTGCACTCGAGTGAGAAAAATCACTCTTGTTTGGTACCCCAAAACCCGAACTTCTTCACAGAAGTTCGGGCTTGGGATCGGTGTTCTGTAGATTGTATTATTTTCCCTTATAACATGGTTATAAAGGGAAATAATAAGCATTCGAATACAGAATGCATAGTACAATAGCGCTGGAGGGGTTAAAAAATAAATAAAAATAATTTAACTCACCTTAGTCCACTTGATCGCGAAGCCGGCATCTCCTTCTGTCGTCATCTAGCTGTGTGCAGTAACAGGACTGTGGTGACATCACTTCGGTCATCACATGATCCATCACATGATTTTTTGCCATCGTGATGGACCATGTGATGACCGGAGTGACGTCACCACAGGTCCTGTTACTGCACACAGCTAAGATCAAGACAGAAGGAGATGTCGGCTTCGCAATCAGTGGACTAAGGTGAGGTTACATTTTTTTATTTATTTTTTTAACCCCTCCAGCGCTATTGTACTATGCATTCTGTATTCAGAATGCTATTAGTTTTCCCTTATAACCATGTTATAAGGGAAAATAATAATAATCGGGTCTCCATCCCGATCGTCTCCTAGCAACCGTGCGTGAAAATCGCACCGCATCCGCACTTGCTTGCGGATGCTTGCGATTTTCACGCAACACCATTCATTCTATGGGCCTGCGTTCCGTGAAAAACGCTGAATATAGAGCATGCTGCGATTTTCACGCAACGCATAAGTGATGCGTGAAATCACTGCTCATGTGAACAGCCCCATAGAAATGAATGGGTCGGGATTCAGTGCGGGTGCAATGCGTTCCACTCACGCATCGCATCTGCGCGGAAACTCGCCCGTGTGAAGGGGCCTAAGAGATGTTGTTGTAAACCTCCAGTTTTATCACGCGCGTGAAAAACGCATCAAAAAGGTGGAAAAAAACTGAACTACTGAACGCAATTGCAGACAAAAACTGACTGAACTTGCTGTAAAATAGTGCGAGTTTCACTGAACGCACCCTGAACGCATCCGGACCTAATCCATCACGCTCGTGTGAAAGGGGCCTAACTCTTGTGGAACACCTAAAGTATGTAAATCATATTAGAATAACTTGAGGGGTGTAGCTTCTAAAATGGTCATTTATGAGTGGCTTTTATTATGTAAGCCCCACAAAGTGACTTCATAACTGAACTGGTCCTTTAAAAAGTGGGTTTTGTATTTTTATTTTTTTTTATTTCACAAATTGCATCTAAAATTGTACTCCATTAACATCTCAAAAAAATAAAAATGATGCCAACATAAGTAGATACTGTATATGGGAAATGTAAAGTAATAGCTATTTTATGAGGTTTCACTATCTGTCTAAAAGCAGAGAAATTTTAATTTAGAAAATTATGAATTTTACAATTTTTTTATACATTTTATATACTTTTAAAAAAATAAGTGTGAAATATATCGACTCAAATTACCAGTGTCATGAACTTCAATGTATCACGAGAAGCAATCTCAGAATGGCTTGGATCAGTAAAACCGTTTCAAAGTTACCACATAAAGGGACACATGTCAGATTTCCAAAATTGGTCTGGACCTGAAGGGGTTAAGTTGATTAAGATATGGATATTAATTCAGATGGTGATTTGGATATACGGAATATCTCGAAGATTTCACTGAATTTGCAGAAACAGAATACTGTGTAGCGAAGTACATGTGGAAATGGAGAATACGACCACATTCAACCTGTGTATTTAGGTCAGTATTTTACATCAATACATTGATCCCTCAAGTTACATATTAGGGCTCATTCACATGATGTAGGCCGTTCGTGCCCGTATTGCGGACTGCAAACGGTGGTTCCACAATATACGGGCACCGGTTGTGTGAATCTTGTATTACGAATGCAGGACCCAATGACTTGTAGGGTCCCCAATCCTCAAGATATGGTGCGGAGCGGAGGTATAGATTGGAAACACTCGGCAGCACTTCAGTGGGCTTTTTGCTCCAAGCCTCTGCACTGCTATGTCTTTTGCTATATATTACGGATTGTGGACCCATTCAAGTCAATGGCACGCACCGCAATATGGGATTCATACGGCTGGTGCCCATGCATTGTGCCCAGCTTATGTTCATGTGAATGTACTCTTAATTGCTTTCTGCGCCGACCATTGTTTATTAAATCCATTGTAACTTTAAGACCATAAATCTATGGAAAATGGTAATTGGACCTAAAATGTCTTCCCAAGATAAGAGAAAACGAAACTTTAAGAAAAAAAATACAGATAAGATAAAGTAAGTCCTCACTTAGTCAGAATAGATGCTGGAAGCTGTAAATCACTTTCTATGATGAGGACGGGAGGTTCTTCGCTCCCGTATAGCACACAGTGTACTGGAAAAATAAAATGGAGTCACCCCTCACAGACAGAGCGCAGTACAGGACATGTAGTACCGCACTGTACTGTAGAGAGGCGCTACTAGACTGACAGGACAGGTGTTTTATCAGAGATTGGCTGCATCTGAGTCATTGTATGTTGAGTCTAATTTCAACTTTGGTGGCCCAGGTAAGGGTACTTTCAACTAGCGTTTAAGTTTTCCGGTAGTGAGTTCATCATAGGGGACATTCATTGTCAATGGGGACAAAACGGAACTGAGCAGAACGGAATGCTCCAAAATGCATTCCGTTCCATTTAGTTGCGTTCCCAGACCGGAGAACAAACCGCAGCATCCTGGGATGCGGAGCAAGACGGATCCAGCATTACCCCCAATGCAAGTCAATGGGGACGGATCAGTTTTCTCTGACACAATCTGACACAATAGAAAACGGATCCGTCCCCCATTGACTTTCAATGGACGTTAATGAAGGATCCGTCTTGGGTATGTTAAAGATAATACAACTGGATCCATTCATAAAGGATGCAGATGGTTGTATTTTCAGTAACGGAAGGGTTTTTGCTAAACCCTGCCGGATCCAGCAAAAAACGCAAGTGTCAAAGTAGCCTAAGACCGTTGTAAGTGGAAAGGATTGTATTGTGAGGCCATTGTATCTTGAAGGACCACTGTATATGTAAGCCAAACCAGGAGTGGCACATAAACAGAGAATAACGTACCTGGAAAAATCTGCTCTTCTACCTTCTTGTTTTGGACCTACTTCTGGCTTTACTGTCAAATACTGACTGACCGCGTGATTGAGGCCTAAGCCTGAAACCTCAAGCATCGGTAACCCACGATTCAGTAAGCTATTGAAGTAGTCAGACAAGCCCTGCTCATTTGTCCTATTAGGACCTCCTCTATCAACATCAGCGTTGAGCGAACTTCTCTATAATTCAATTTGGCTGCTTCGCCTAATTTTTACCCAAAAATTTGCTTGTGATCAATACTTCATCATGAAGCACATTTCTTTGTAAATAGCTGGTGCAATGACAGGGAATGGCGATTGCGCCGCGCCTCCCCCCCCCCCCCCCCGTCATATTTAAGTCCATAATAAAAAAATAAAAAAATCATACCTAACTCCATTTGATTGCGAAGAGCCCGTCGCCCCCAACGCGCAGCCCATGATGACATTATCATATCGTCTGGTGTGGTAACGTCATATGTCACTGCGCACAGGTTTTCGCGGATCTGCACGCTCAAGCGGACGAGGTAAGTATGATTTTTTAAATTTATTTTTTTACCTTATTTCAGGGAAATTAATTAGTTTTCATGAGGCACAAGAAAATTCAGCTTCGTGGCAAATAAGATTTTCCCTGAAATTAGGATTGAAGTCTACTTCATGCACTTCGATTCGCTCAACACCAATCAACATAATGGAGGGCATTTTGCCCACATTTTCTCCTGCAATGAACTTTTGCCTATTAAAATCCACTTATTTTGTAAATGAATAGCATAAAGTGAAGCATCGTGGGTTAAGGGTTGACACAAGTGGGGTCATTTATCAAACTGGTGTAAAGTAGAACTGGCTTAGTTGCCCATAGCAATAAATCAGATTCCACTTTTTCATTTCCAATGGAGCTGTCAAAAATGAAAGGTGGAATCTGATTGGTTGCCATGGGAAAATAAGCCAGTTCTACTTTACACAGTTTGATAAATGACCCCAACAAGTCATAATACTTACGAAAATGTACTAATATCATTTAAAATGAAGACAGCCATTGCACCTAAATCTATGAGTGGCTTTTCCATGTCGCCATCACCACTTTCCAAACAGGATGCGGGGTTTGAGTGGGGCCTTCAGCTCCGGCTCATTTATCATCATTTATACCAACACCAGTTTTCTGGCATAAAGCATGACTGATATCTATGCCAGCTGTCTATGCCATATTGCCTCCTTTGCTGGCTTGATTCATTTTTCCATCACTTACCATTGCTCCAGCGCAGATACGAGGTGGCCGGGATGGGAGCTGCTGCGCATGCAGGCCTATGTGCGCTCCCAAGGTCCTGGCCACTGTAAATTTTCCTATAGTGTGCAAGCATGGCCACCGCTGATGGATTGCAAGGTGGTTGAAATCCCTGGACATTAGCAGTGACTACATGATCTACGATATCCATGTAGGTAATCATCCATGACAATGACAACCATTTTCAACAACACCATAGCAATCCACTGGCATCTTCTAGAATCGGTTGGATTCAGCCGTCTTAGCTTTGAGAAGCAGAAATTAGGAAAATTCAGTTGTACCCCTTTTCAATCCAAAACATTTTTTTTCAACAAAACACACTGGCAATGAAACAGTCCTGTAGAATTCAATATATCTATGAAAATATACACTAGTAGAGAAAATTATTGTGATTTGCACAAGGGCTGTAATTATAGAAGAATAGTACAGGTCATCTGGGATAGCATGATTTAGTTAATTTCTCTGGGGATAATTCATGTTGCAAGATTTATTTTTATTCTTTTTTTTCCAAGGGACTTTTCGACTCGTACAAAACAGTTTTTTTCCATTCATCTGTTTTGTCTGTAACAGTTACGTCTTTGAGTCCATTGCAACTTCATAGTAACAAAGCCTCCTGAAGAAGTTGGAAATAGGAGTATTGCCCCAATGTTGGGAGGGAAGCACTGCTTCCCGGCAATCGTCTGCTCGCTTGTGGAGGAGACCGATGCTATTACATGAGCGATCTCCTCCAGAGTATTGGGGAAGTGGGGGGGGGGGGGGGGGGGGGGGGTTAGATAGTTATTGCCATCAACTTGTCCCCCATGCTGTCTAGTTGTTTTCCGGCAGCAGATTGTGATTAGACACCACCATCTGCCGCAGACAAATGAAGATTTGAAACCTGCTGAAATATCTTGATTGACTGATAGATAAGTTTTGCTCGTTCATAGGGTAATTGGCGGCAGTATTACACTGCCAGATCATCAGTGATCAGCAATGATTGGCCCAACAATTGCCTGGTGTAATATAGGCTTAAGCACTAATGTCCTACCCTAAGCATAGGCCATCAACCTTGGATTGATGAGACCCATTCTGATCATCCAACGGAGGTCTTGGAGGAGCTTCTGTGGCCAGATAAAGATGGACATGCTGATGATCAGCAGGAGCCAGTTCGATATCACTACTAACCTTGGAATATGCCGTATTAGATATGAGTATCCCAAGAATGAGACTTTGGCAGCGTGTTCACCATGTTCTTGTCACGCTGACCTTGCTCTCTCTTAGTTTTCTCTCTGTCCCACGTCATATCCTTGTAACATTATGACACTGCTGGAAGTTAATAGGCTGGTGCTAGTAAAAACTGGCAACGATTTATCAACTGGTTTCAAGCTTTATGGTAATTGTCTGAACTGCATCTAACTATTATAGATGTCTGCATTGTGTTACAGATGCAAGTTTTATAAGCTCTGCCCCCATTGTGTTACAGATGCAAGTTTTATAACAGCGTGTGCATGGCCCCCCCTTCAAGGCTCCTTAGACCATCTTATGTTTTGTCTTTCAGAAGGGCAACTGCAGGGATGTCTCCGGGCTGCCATACAGCATACAGTATTTATCAAAATCTAACCACAAACATTGAACACAGTTAAAGGTGTTTTTTAAACCAGCACCTGGATCTGAATACTTTTGTAATTGCTTGTAATTAAAAATTTCGTTTAGCCGCTGAGCTATTCAATAAAAGGTATCTGTATAGCGCCACCTGCTGTTTGTTATTTTCTTTATTTTTTGCCCATCTCACTGAGCTGGTCGCACATGCTCAGTTTAAATCTTCAACTGCCCCCAGCCATATGTTCTGTTAAAGGCTGTGGCATGTACAGGGAGAGAGCTGCAGCAGAAAGGACACCCCCCAGAGCCGCCAGGCTGAAGATACTCAAGCAGAACAATTGGAGCAGTGAATGTGGAGATCTCTGAATCCATGTGAGGTACAGGGCTGGTTCTAGCTTTGTTAGAAAGGTATTGTCATGTACTGTGTGATGTCTGATTTTCATTTTGTACAGCAATCACGGTATAACCCCTTGAATGGGGGCAGAGCTGTTATAAAACTTGCATCTGTAACACAATGCAGACATCTTATAATAGTTAGATGCAGTTCAGACAATTACCATAAAGCTTGAAACCAGTTGATAAATCGTTGCCAGTTTTTACTAGCACCAGCCTATTAACTTCCAGCAGTGTCATAATGTTACAAGGATATGACGTGGGACAGAGAGAAAACTAAGAGAGAGCAAGGTCAGCGTGACAAGAACATGGTGAACACGCTGCCAAAGTCTCATTCTTGGGATACTCATATCTAATACGGCATATTCCAAGGTTAGTAGTGATATCGAACTGGCTCCTGCTGATCATCAGCATGTCCATCTTTATTCTGGCCACAGAAGCTCCTCCAAGACCTCCGTTGGATGATCAGAATGGGTCTCATCAATCCAAGGTTGATGGCCTATGCTTAGGGTAGGACATTAGTGCTTAAGCCTATATTACACCAGGCAATTGTTGGGCCAATCATTGCTGATCACTGATGATCTGGCAGTGTAATACTGCCGCCAATTACCCTATGAACGAGCAAACTTATCTATCAGTCAATCAAGATATTTCAGCAGGTTTCAAAATCTTCATTTGTCTGCGGCAGATGGTGGTGTCTAATCACAATCTGCTGCCGGAAAACAACTAGACAGCATGGGGACAAGTGATGGCATAACTATCTAACCCCCCCCCCCCCCCCCCCCCCACTTCCCCAATACTCTGGAGGAGATCGCTCATGTAATAGCATCGGTCTCCTCCACAAGCGAGCAGACGATTGCCGGGAAGCAGTGCTTCCCTCCCAACATTGGGGCAATACTCCTATTTCCACCTTCTTCAGGAGGCTTTGTTACTATGAAGTTGCAATGACTCAAAGACGTAACTGTTACAGACAAAACAGATGAATGGAAAAAAAACTGTTTGTACGAGTCGAAAAGTCCCTTGGAAAAAAAAGAATAAAAATAAATCTTGCAACATGAATTATCCCCAGAGAAATTAACTAAATCATGCTATCCCCAGATGACCTGTACTATTCTTCTATAATTACAGCCCTTGTGCAAATCACAATAATTTTCTCTACTAAGTGTATATTTTCATAGATATATTGAATTCTACAGGACTGTTTCATTGCCAGTGTGTTTTGTTGAAAAAAAATGTTTTGGATTGAAAAAGGGGTACAACTGAATTTTCCTAATTTCTGCTTCTCAAAGCTAAGACGGCTGAATCCAACCGATTCTAGAAGATGCCAGTGGATTGCTATGGTGTTGTTGAAAATGGTTGTCATTTGTCATGGATGATTACCTACATGGATATCGTTAGATCATGTAGTCACTGCTAATGTCCAGGGATTTCAACCACCTTGCAATCCATCAGCGGTGGCCATGCTTGCACACTATAGGAAAATTTCCAGTGGCCAGGACCTTGGGAGCGCACATAGGCCTGCATGCGCAGCAGCTCCCATCCCGGCCACCTCGTATCTGCGCTGGAGCAATGGTAATGTGATGGAAAAATGAATCAAGCCAGCAAAGGAGGCAATATGGCATAGACAGCTGGCATAGATATCAGTCATGCTTTATGCCAGAAAACTGGTGTTGGTATAAATGATGATAAATGAGCCGGAGCTGAAGGCCCCACTCATACCCCGCATCCTGTTTGGAAAGTGGTGATGGCGACATGGAAAAGCCACTCATAGATTTAGGTGCAATGGCTGTCTTCATTTTAAATGATATTAGTACATTTTCGTAAGTATTATGACTTTTTGGGGTCATTTATCAAACTGGTGTAAAGTAGAACTGGCTTATTTTCCCATGGCAACCAATCAGATTCCACCTTTCATTTTTGACAGCTCCATTGGAAAATGAAAAGTGGAATCTGATTTATTGCTATGGGCAACTAAGCCAGTTCTACTTTACACCAGTTTGATAAATGACCCCACTTGTGTCAACCCTTAACCCACGATGCTTCACTTTATGCTATTCATTTACAAAATAAGTGGATTTTAATAGGCAAAAGTCATTGGCAGGAGAAAATGTGGGCAAAATGCCCTCCATTATGTTGATTGGTGTTGAGCGAATCGAAGTGCATGAAGTAGACTTCAATCCTAATTTCAGGGAAAATCTTATTTGCCACGAAGCTGAATTTTCTTGTGCCTCATGAAAACTAATTAATTTTCCCTGAAATAAGGTAAAAAAATAAATTTAAAAAATCATACTTACCTCGTCCGCTTGAGCGTGCAGATTCCGCGAAAACCTGTGCGCAGTGACATATGACGTTACCACACCAGACGATATGATAATGTCATCATGGGCTGCGCGTTGGGGGCGACGGGCTCTTCGCAATCAAATGGAGTTAGGTATGATTTTTTTTATTTTTTTATTATGGACTTAAATATGACGGGGGGGGGGGGGGGGGCGCGGCGCAATCGCCATTCCCTGTCATTGCACCAGCTATTTACAAAGAAATGTGCTTCATGATGAAGTAATTGATCACAAAGCAAATTTTTGGGTAAAAATTAGGCGAAGCAGCCAAATTGAATTATAGAGAAGTTCGCTCAACGCTGATGTTGATAGAGGAGGTCCTAATAGGACAAATGAGCAGGGCTTGTCTGACTACTTCAATAGCTTACTGAATCGTGGGTTACCGATGCTTGAGGTTTCAGGCTTAGGCCTCAATCACGCGGTCAGTCAGTATTTGACAGTAAAGCCAGAAGTAGGTCCAAAACAAGAAGGTAGAAGAGCAGATTTTTCCAGGATACGTTATTCTCTGTTTATGTGCCACTCCTGGTTTTGGCTTACATATACAGTGGTCCTTCAAGATACAATGGCCTCACAATACAATCCTTTCCACTTACAACGGTCTTAGGCTACTTTGACACTTGCGTTTTTTGCTGGATCCGGCAGGGTTTAGCAAAAACCCTTCCGTTACTGAAAATACAACCATCTGCATCCTTTATGAATGGATCCAGTTGTATTATCTTTAACATACCCAAGACGGATCCTTCATTAACTCCATTGAAAGTCAATGGGGGACGGATCCGTTTTCTATTGTGTCAGATTGTGTCAGAGAAAACTGATCCGTCCCCATTGACTTGCATTGGGGGTAATGCTGGATCCGTCTTGCTCCGCATCCCAGGATGCTGCGGTTTGTTCTCCGGTCTGGGAACGCAACTAAATGGAACGGAATGCATTTTGGAGCATTCCGTTCTGCTCAGTTCCGTTTTGTCCCCATTGACAATGAATGTCCCCTATGACGGAACTCAATACCGGAAAACTTAAACGCTAGTGTGAAAGTACCCTTACCTGGGCCACCAAAAGTTGAAATTAGACTCAACATACAATGACTCAGATGCAGCCAATCTCTGATAAAACACCTGTCCTGTCAGTCTAGTAGCGCCTCTCTACAGTACAGTGCGGTACTACATGTCCTGTACTGCGCTCTGTCTGTGAGGGGGTGACTCCATTTTATTTTTCCAGTACACTGTGTGCTATACAGGGAGCGAAGAACCTCCCGTCCTCATCATAGAAAGTGATTTACAGCTTCCAGCATCTATTTCTGACTAAGTGAGGACTTACTTTATCTTATCTGCTATTTTTTTTTCTTAAAGTTTCGTTTTCTCTTATCTTGGGAAGACATTTTAGGTCCAATTACCAATTTTCCATAGATTTATGGTCTTAAAGTTACAATGGATTTAATAAACAATGGTCGGCGCAGAAGCAATTAAGAGTACATTCACATGAACATAAGCTGGGCACAATGCATGGGCACCAGCCGTATGAATCCCATATTGCGGTGCGTGCCCATTGACTTGAATGGGTCCACAATCCGTAATATATAGCAAAAGACATAGCAGTGCAGAGGCTTGGAGCAAAAAGCCCACTGAAGTGCTGCCGAGTGTTTCCAATCTATACCTCCGCTCCGCACCATATCTTGAGGATTGGGGACCCATACAAGTCATTGGGTCTGCATTCGTAATACAAGATTCACACAACCGGTGCCCGTATATTGTGGAACCACCGTTTGCAGTCCGCAATACGGGCACGAACGGCCTACAGTCATGTGAATGAGCCCTAATATTGTAACTTGAGGGATCAATGTATTGATGTAAAATACTGACCTAAATACACAGGTGTGAATGTGGTCGTATTCTCCATTTCCACATGTACTCGCTACACAGTATTCTGTTATCTGGCAAATTCAGTGAAATCTTCGAGATATTCCGTATATCCAAATCACCATCTGAATTAATATCCATATCTTAATCAACTTAACCCCTTCAGGTCCAGACCAAATTTTGGAAATCTGACATGTGTCCCTTTATGTGGTAACTTTGAAACGGTTTTACTGATCCAAGCCATTCTGAGATTGCTTTCTCGTGATACATTGAAGTTCATGACACTGGTAAATTTGAGTCGATATATTTCACACTTATTTTTTTTTAAAAGTATATAAAATGTATAAAAAAAATTGTAAAAATTCATAATTTTCTAAATTAAAATTTCTCTGCTTTTAAGACAGATAGTGAAACCTCATAAAATAGCTATTACTTTACATTTCCCATATACAGTATCTACTTTATGTTGGCATCATTTTTATTTTTTTGAGATGTTAGATGGAGTACAATTTTAGATGCAATTTGTGAAATAAAAAAAATAAAAAATACAAAACCCACTTTTTAAAGGACCAGTTCAGTTATGAAGTCACTTTGTGGGGCTTACATAATAAAAGCCACTCATAAATGACCATTTTAGAAGCTACACCCCTCAAGTTATTCTAATATGATTTTACATACTTTAGGTGTTCCACAAGAGTTAGGCCCCTTTCACACGAGCGTGATGGATTAGGTCCGGATGCGTTCAGGGTGCGTTCAGTGAAACTCGCACTATTTTACAAGCAAGTTCAGTCAGTTTTGTCTGCAATTGCGTTCAGTAGTTCAGTTTTTTCCACGCTTTTTGATGCGTTTTTCACGCGCGTGATAAAAAACTGGAGGTTTACAAACAACATCTCTTAGGCCCCTTTCACACGGGCGAGTTTTCCGCGCAGATGCGATGCGTGAGTGGAACGCATTGCACCCGCACTGAATCCCGACCCATTCATTTCTATGGGGCTGTTCACATGAGCAGTGATTTTCACGCATCACTTATGCGTTGCGTGAAAATCGCAGCATGCTCTATATTCAGCGTTTTTCACGGAACGCAGGCCCCATAGAAATGAATGGTGTTGCGTGAAAATCGCAAGCATCCGCAAGCAAGTGCGGATGCGGTGCGATTTTCACGCACGGTTGCTAGGAGACGATCGGGATGGAGACCCGATTATTATTATTTTCCCTTATAACATGGTTATAAGGGAAAATAATAGCATTCTGAATACAGAATGCATAGTACAATAGCGCTGGAGGGGTTAAAAAAATAAATAAAAAAATGTAACTCACCTTAGTCCACTTGATTGCGAAGCCGACATCTCCTTCTGTCTTGATCTTAGCTGTGTGCAGTAACAGGACCTGT
Source organism: Bufo gargarizans (assembly GCF_014858855.1). Classification (NCBI taxonomy): domain Eukaryota; kingdom Metazoa; phylum Chordata; class Amphibia; order Anura; family Bufonidae; genus Bufo; species Bufo gargarizans. Next base: position 643,554,548 of record NC_058080.1, on the reverse strand, counting down.
GGTGACGTCACTCCGGTCATCACATGGTCCATCACGATGGCAAAAAATCATGTGATGGATCATGTGATGACCGGAGTGATGTCACCACAGATCCTGTTACTGCACACAGCTAAGATGACGACAGAAGGAGATGCCGGCTTCGCGATCAAGTGGACTAAGGTGAGTTAAATTATTTTTATTTATTTTTTAACCCCTCCAGCGCTATTGTACTATGCATTCTGTATTCAGAATGCTATTATTTTCCCTTTATAACCATGTTATAAGGGAAAATAATACAATCTACAGAACACCGATCCCAAGCCCGAACTTCTGTGAAGAAGTTCGGGTTTGGGTACCAAACAAGAGTGATTTTTCTCACTCGAGTGCAAAACGCATTACAATGTTTTGCACTCGCGTGGAAAAATCGCGCGTGTTCCCGCAACGCACCCACACATTTTCCCGCAATGCCCGTGTGAATAAGGCCTTAGCAAACATCAGTGAAAAACACATTGCACCCGCACTTGCTTGTGGATGCAATGGGTTTTTCACGCAGCCCCATTCACTTCTATGGGGCCAGGGCTGCGTGAAAAACGCAGAATATAGAACATGCTGCCATTTTCACGCAACGCAGAACTGATGCGTGAAAAACAACTCTCATGTACACAGACCCATTGAAATGAATGGGTCAGGATTCAGTGCGGGTGCTATGCGTTCACGTCACGCATTGCACCCGCGCGGAAAACTCGCTCTCGTGAAAGGGGCCTTAAAGGAAAATAGATTGCAAATTTTCCATTTTAATCCATTTTTTCCTGTAAGGCAGCAAGGGTTAACAGCAAAAAAACTAAATATTTATTACCCTGATTCTGCAGTTTAGAGAACCACCCCATAAACTTCTGTATGAGCCCATGGCAGGGCACAGAAGGGAGGGAGCAACATATGAATTTTGGAGGGCATATTTAGTTGGGATAATTTTAAGTTGCCATGTGGCATTTGAAGACCCCTTGATGCACCCCTAGAGTAGAAACTCCCAAAAAGTAACGCCATTTTGGAAACTACAGGATAAGGTGTCAGTTTTATTGGTACAATTTTGGGTACATATGATTTTGGATCACTCAATATTACACTTTTTGTGAGGCAAGGTAACAAAAAAATGGCTGTTCTGGTTTTTATTCTTTGTTTGTTACAGCCTTCACTTGACAAGACAGATCATATGGTTGTTACAGATGTGACAATACCAAATATGAAAAAAAAAATGTTTGTTTTATAATAAAGCATTTTTGGAAAAAAATCATGTTTTTTGTCATCATTTTCTGAAGGCCATATTTTTATTTTTTTACCGATCTTTACCGATAATCTTGTGTAGGGGCTCGTTTATTGCGGGGAGCGTTGACATTTTTATTGGTACCATTTTTGGATGTATAAGATATTTTGATCGTTCAATATTACACTTTTTTGGGGCAAGGTAAGTTTTTATTTTTTTATGGTGTTTACGTGAGGGGGTAGTTCATTTGATATTTTTATAGACCTCGTCGTTATGGATGCAGGAATCCTAATATGTCTATTTTGTATTTTATTTATTTCAATTTTACACAATAAAAAACATTTTTGGAAAAATAATTTTTTTGCGTCTATTTTCTGAAAGCCATATTTTTTATATTTTTCTGCCAATTGTCTTATGTTGGGGCTCATTTTTTTGTGGCAAGAATTGATGTTTATATTGGTACCCTTTATGGGTACATAAGATTTTTTGATTGTTCAATATTATACATTTTTGGGGCAAAGAGACCAAAAAATAGCTGTTTTAGCACAGTTTTTATTTTATTTTTTTACAGCGTTCACCTGATGGGGTAGGTCATGTGATACTTTTTATAGAGCTGCTCGTTACAGACGCGTCGCTATTTAGTATGTCTATTATTATTATTATTTTTTTATTAAACTTTTTTAATTAATTACTAGTACGTCAAGGGTCGTTGCACTCTCACAAAAAGTTATTCTGTGACCTATTAGAAAGGTACATGATGTAAACTGTAGTGAAGATAATTTTCTTACCAGTGACTGTATTTGTGAGTTATAACCTCCTTTCTGATCCTCAGCTGTATCATGTCACCAACACTCTGCTTCTCCAAATAACACAGCATCTTCTTATGTGTGGACAGGTCAGTTTCTCTATGTATTCCTATGGCAGCCTCAATGTCAGTCTCCTAGGAATGAATAAAGAAGTAACTGACTTCCTGTCCTGTGTCAGTTGGAGATCAGAGAGTTGGTCACATTTACAGAATGCTTCTTTAAATGTACAGTAGGTAGTTTTGCATGTATTTGGGTAGACATTGATGTGAATAGTAATTTACATCTATACAGTGGGGTAGAGTTACTAATACTGTCAGGGGTGGATTAATTGCATCATAGGCCCGGGGCTGTTTACCCATCTTGGGCCCCCTCTCTCCATTTGCTCCGACCATACCCCCTTTCATGTTTCACCCTAAAGTTTTTTTTTTTCTAGTAAATATAAAAAAACTATACCACATTTCTAGTATAACACTCCCAGCACCACAGAGTATATACGTAGTATAAAACCTCCAGTCCCATGCAGTATATAATATAACACCCCAAGCCCGTCCCTCATAGGATATAGTATGTCACATCCCATTGTATGCAGTATGTAGTATACAACACCCTTCAGTATGCAGTATGTAGTATATAACACCCTTCAGTATGCAGTATATAACACCCTACAGTATGCAGTATATAGTATACAACACCCTACAATTTGCAGTATATAGTATAACACCCCATGGTATACAGTATATAGCATAACACCCCACAGTATATAGTATAACACCCCACTGTCACGACCCCCCAGGCCAATGCTGCCTTCATGCAGCAGCAGTATCCAATTGCCGGTGGAACCAGGGCTGCCGTGCAGTCCGTTCTGACATCGGAGCCCTGGGCCAATGAGGTGGTGGGCGCTCCAGAATGTCAGGGCGTACTGCCTGCAGCACCACCCAGCGTGAGCTGCTCTCTCCTCGGCATAAAAGGCTGGCGCCTGCATGTGCAGGTTCTGGTGAATTTCTCATCCTTTGTCTCCCCTGCTGTTTCCTTATTGTACTGAAGTTGGTTTGGATTTCTGGATTTGGTATTGTACTGATCTCCTAGTTCTTTTTTGGCATGATGTTTGGCATACTTCATTGTCCGACTGGTATTTGACCGTTTTCTGTATGACCATTCTCTTAATGTTTGTTTGTTGTTCTCTGTTTGTGTGTCACCCTCACACGTATTGCAGGGGCTGTCGTCCAGTTGTGTAGTCACTGCCTAGGGTGACTGTGCAAGTAGGTAGGGATAGTGGGTCCGGGAATATTTAGGGCTGCACTATCCATGCTTGTGTGTGACGGTAGTCATTATCCTGACACCCACAATATACAGTATATAGTATGACACCCTTTATTACCTTCTTCTGAGGTAATCTCAGCTACATCAAACTTCCACAGCAAGACTCCTCTTGGATGTTGGTAGGAGAAAGGATCTGTGATAACATCATCGCCATGTGACTAATAACATCCATATGTCATCTCAGGTCCTTTTCTCATTTTACCATCAAGTGAGGCAGCAATGAATGTGAGCAGACAACCTGGACCCTGACACTCCTAATCTTCCTTACTGACCCCCCTCCCTCAAGAAGTCTCCTTTCTTTTAATAGATACTTTGGGTGGTGATGGGGCCCACAGGAACATTGGGCCCAGGGAAGCCGTCTCAAACGGCTCTATTATAATCCGCCATTGAATACTGTACAGTGTAAACGTAGACTAGACAATCTAAAGACGTGACAGACTAATCACGGTGGCCGATGCTGGATGACCTGTCTACCACACCTCTAGGCTGTCTAGGTCTGAAGCCTGATTCACACAATGGATTGCATACTGCCCGAACACAATAAAGTTAATGGTTCAATTCACACATCTGTTCTTTAGCAGTGGCGGCATAAGCAGTGCTGGGTGACACAAAAATGTAGGTCACAGTGTAGGAACCAGCATGTTTCACAGGTCGTCAAGAAGGTAATAGTCCAATTAGCTGGAGTAGAGAGTGGCTACTGATTTCAAGCTGACCATGTAATTCTTCATCCCCCCTGTGGTGGAACTGCATGGGAACCGAATACTTGTCACCACACAGGGATCTCTTATTTCTGTTAGACCCTAAGCGCTGTCGATGCAATATCCAAAGGGTAACCCACCAAGTTTGTCAGGTAAAAGCTATGAACTTATTGATTTCATGGGAATAATATATATTCAGGTGCATGATAAAATACCAAATATTTTTGCACCCTTTATTGTTAACTGAAGATTAATCATATTCATTGTTATGTAGATGAATATATGTGTGTGTATATATATATATATATATATATATATTTATTTTTTTCAATTAAAATATTTAAAATCAGGTACCAGCCTGCAATCGGTAAACTACAACTAAACTTTTCAGATTAGGACTGCTTGGCTGTAGCTTCATGAACGGTATTCTTGTGGGATCAGGGACATCTAGTGGCCTTCCATGCAAATGACAATGATCTGAGTTCAATACAAGAAAACTCTTAGGTCCCTTTCACACGGGCGAGTTTTCCGCGTGGGAGCAATTCGTGATGTGAACGCATAGCACCCGAACTGAATCCTGACCCACTCATTTCAATGGATCTGTGTACATGAGAGTTGGTTTTCACGCATCAGTTCTGCGTTGCGTGAAAATCGCAGCATGTTCTATATTCTGCGTTTTTCACGCAGCCCTGGCCCCATAGAAGTGAATGGAGCTGCGTGAAAAACGCATTGCATCCGCAAGCAAGTGCGGGTGCGATGCGTTTTTCACTGATGGTTGCTCAGAGATGTTGTTTGTAAACATTCAGTTTTTTATCACGAGCGTGAAAAACGCATCAAAACGCATTGCGCAAAAAACGGAACTTGCTTGCAAAATAGTGCGAGTTTCACTGAACGCACTCTGAACGCATCCGGCCCCAATCCGCAACGCCCGTGTGAAACCAGCCTTAGGCCCCTTTTACACGGCCGAGTATTCCGCGCTGATGCGATGCGTGAGTTGAACGCATTGCACCCGCACTGAATCCCAACCCATTCATTTCTATGGGGCTGTTCACATGAGCGGTGATTTTCATGCATCACTTATGCATTGCGTGAAAATCGCAGCATTCTCTATTTTGTGCGTTTTTCACTTAACGCAGGCCCATAGAAATGAATGGGGTTGCGTGAAAATCGCAAGCATCCGCAAGCAAGTGCGGATGCGGTGCGATTTTCACGCACGGTTGCTAGGAGACGATCGGGATGGAGACCCGATCATTATTATTTTCCCTTATAACATGGTTATAAGGGAAAATAATAGCATTCTGAATACAGAATGCATAGTAAAATAGCGCTGCTGGAGGGGTTAAAAAAAATAAAAATAATTTAACTCACCTTAATCCACTTGATCGCGAAGCCGGCATCTCTTCTGTCTGTCTTCTGTGCTGTGTGGAGGAACAGGACCTGTGGTGACGTCACTCCGGTCAACACATGATCCATCACCATGGTAAAGGATCATGTGATGGATCATGTGATGACCGGAGTGACATCACCACAGGTCCTGTTCCTCCACACAGCTAAGATGAAGACAGAAGGAGATGCCGGCTTCACGATCAAGTGGATTAAGGTGAGTTAAATTTTATTTATTTTTTTAACCCCTCCAGCGCTATTTTACTATGCATTCTGTATTCAGAATGCTATTATTTTCCCTTATAACCATGTTATAAGGGAAAATAATACAATCTACAGAACACCGATCCCAAGCCCGAACTTCTGTGAAGAAGTTCGGGTTTGGGTACCAAACATGCGTGATTTTTTTCACGCGAGTGCAAAACGCATTACAATGTTTTGCACTCGCGCGGAAAAATCGTGTGTGTTCCCGCAACGCACCCGCACATTTTCCCGCAACGCCCGTGTGAAAGAGGCCTTAGGATTGCTTTTAATGTTAGACCTCACATAAGCTTATTTGACTGAATATAGATAGAAATAAAATAAACTAGAAGTAAAGGCATGAAAGTTTAGCCTGGAATGTCTTAATGACATAAGGATACAGCCTACCTTATAAGGCGCAATACACGGGTCACTAGCCGCTTGCATTCCGCATCACGGACGCGGACCTATTCACTTGAATGGGTCTGCAAATCTGGAGATGTGGTGTGGAACAGAAGCACGGAAAGTTCTGCGCTTCCGTTGAGCAAGAAAATAGAACTTGTTCTATCTTTTTGTGGAACGGACGGATGGCGGACACCATTCAAGTGATTGGGTTCGCAATCGGCATGCGACTGCCCCACGTTCGGTGCCTGTGCACGGAGCCCTTATGTTCGTGGGCAAGGGGCGTAATTCTGATTTTAAAGAGTAACTGTAGCTGGCGCCTGTATTAGGTGCAGATAAATGGCTGGGAAATTGCTGTTAGATTTGCAAGAAATTTCCAAGCAATTCTCATGTTACTCTATGGATAAAAAAAACGACTACTACTCATAGAGGCGACCTTGACGTGGTGAGTGGCGTATTACGCTTTGGCCAAAATGTACACCAATGCCTCATTCAACATCCAGCATGAGCAGAGTGCTGGTTGCAGAGTGCGATTGCATTTGTGTTTTTATGTTTGTATGTGTATTTGTTTGCACCTGCATATAGGGTTGTGCTGACTGAACCCCCCAAATTTTTTACTACTTATTTTATGTTGATGACGAAACTAACATGATAGGATGGAGGAGGTCTATAAATTACATTACAACCATCATGTAAAATTTCCTTTACAACACTGTCATCCTAAACACTTTTTTCTTTTTTTTGCAGCCTGTATGCAGAACCATTCACTTCAATGGGGACGCCAAAAAAACGGAAATGACCCGTGTGCATTCCATGTCCATAATCCCGCAAGGCCTATTATTGTTCGCATTACGAACAAGGATAGTACTGTTTGATTAGGGACCAGCTGTTCCGTTTCACAATATGTTGAAAGCACACAGTTAGGGCGAGTTCACACGAACGTGTGTGATCCGTGGCCGAATTGCTGGCCGCAATACACGGCCACAGTTCTGTGTGCATTCCGCATCACGGATGCGGACCCATTCACTTAGGGGGACGGAGTGCTTCCGTGGGGTTTCGTCCCGTACTTCCGTTCCGAAAAAAGATAGAACATGTCCTATCTTTTTGCAGAACGGGCGGATCGCGGACCCATTAAAGTGAATGGGTCCGCGATCCGATGCGGCTGACCTACGGCCAGCGATCGTGCATTGCGGCCCGCAATTTGCGGGCCGCAGCACGGGCACAGGTCACACACGATACCAAACACAGCTGCTATACGTTCGTGTGAACTCGCGCTTAGTATCATTGTTTTAAGGATTTGCTATTCAAGGACCGCAAAACACCCAACGGTCGTATGCATCAGGCCTAAGGGAAATAGGTGGTTGCAATATAATGGCTTTTTCAGGTGTGGATCACCGTCACACCCATGTAGAGTTTGCACTGTGAAGCCCCTTGCAGACTGGCGAGTTTTCCGCGCGGGTGTAATGCGTTGCGGGAAAATCGCAGCATGTTTTATATTTTGGATTTTTTACACAAAGCTGGCCCCATAGAAGTGAATGGGGCTGCGTGAAAATCTGCAAAAAAGTGCGAATGCGATGCGTTTTTCACGGATGGTTGCTAAGAGATGTTTGTATACCTTCAGTTTTTTATCACGCGCGTGCAAAACGCATTAAAGCGCATTTTTCACTGAACACATCCGCAACGCATCCGGACCTAATCCGCTTACGCTCTTCTGAAGGAGCCTTAAACTAGCGAAAACTTTTCAGAGCACAGGCTACTCGTACCTTCCCTGTTAATAGTTACCTCAGTTGTAACTCAGATCATGTCTTTTATATCATTTCTTGTGTTGAGTGTAAAAAACAATACATGTACATCTAGACGTCTAAATATTAGAACATTTGAATGACATAACTAACCCTAGAAACAGAATTAGGCCTCTTTTCACGGATGCGTTGTTCCAATTTTTTGTTTCCGTTTCTGTTCCGTTTTTTCGTTCCGTTTTTCCATACGGTATACAGTAATTACATAGAAAAAATTGGGCTGGGCATAAAATTTTCAATAGATGGTTCCGCAAAAACAGAACGGATACGGAAGACATACGGATGCATTTTTTCGTATGTGTTCAGTTTTTTTTGCGGACCCATTGACTTAAATGGAGCCACGGAACGTGATTTGCGGGCAATAATAGGACATGTTCTAGCTTTCAACAGAACGGAAAAACGGAAATACGGAAACGGAATGCATACGGAGTACATTCCCTTTTTTTTTTGCGGAACCATTGAAATGAATGGTTCTGTATACAGACCGTATACGAAAGGCAAAAAACGGCCCGTAAACGGAAAGAGGCTTTATATCTAATGCATTGAAAAAAAAATTGTGAAAACACAATGGAGGAAAAAGTTATTTTGGGGTCACAGGCATTGGAAAAAAAAAAAAACGGGCTTCAAAATCTGTATTTTTCAGTACAACCTTTTGGTTTGAATTTCAAGCTGAAATTATGCTACAATTAGAAGGGTTTTCTGAGATTTTATAACTGATGACCTATCCTCAGAATAGATCGTCCGTATCTGATCTGTAGGGGTCCGACACTCAGGTCTTTGAGAAGGTAACGGGGCTCCAGTGAGCGCTGCTGCCTTCTCGCCGCTTACCAAGCACAGTGCTTGGGATCACAGCTCCATTCACTCCTATGGGGCTGAGCTGCCCCTAGGCACTGATGAACGTGTCGTCAGAAGGCCGATCAGATACGGATGACCTAAAATCTCAGAAAACCCCTTTAATCCTTAATACCTCATAATATCGTTTTAGTCCGAACCAAGCTTTTCTCTTTTTCACTTATATATGACTGGTCCTGTATTCTGGCGCCTGCGCACAGGTATTTGTTTTTTGTGGAGAATCTATAACATTCACCAGTGTATAATATACGAATATTTGACGCAAAGCCAATCAGAATCAGTAATCTTACACTTCTGTGGTACCACATGAGTGCAGCATAAATACTGCACAGTATTATTTTCTAGTTTCGAACACTGGCGATGATTTCATATATTTCTCACGTACACTTTATGTATTGTTCATTTTTTTAGGGGCTTTTCTATATAATTATGTACTGTATATTTATTTCATTTTTATTATACATGTTATGTAGAGATCTGTGTACAAGCGGTGGGGGTCGCAAGATTTTTTCTGTCTAACAATAAACGGCTAAAATGGATGCAAAATGTGCATAACTGAGCATAATGGATGCTTAAAATACGGGATCCGTTTTTTTTCTTTTATTCCCCTTAGATAAGAGTAATGGAAAACTAAACGGTGATGTGAACCTGGCCTAACTCTGCTTTGCTGAGTGGCGTCACCCCCCAACTAAAATGCCCCCCCCCCCAAGTGAGCCGCCGCAGTCGGGCACAGGGAGATGAGCGCTTCCATTGCGCTCATCTCCATAGTCATCTGCCTGTGCTGCGGTTGTGCAGGGGAGGGAGAGGCGTGTCCCTTCTCCTTCCTCTGATAGGCCAGCAGCGCGGGACACAGGCCGGAAGAGGCCTGCATCGCATCGCTGACACTGAGGTAAGTATAAGTGTTTTTTTTTTTTACAATAGTGTTACTGGCATATTGGGGGGCTTATTGCAATACTGGCACATGATGGGGGGGGCTTAATACTGGCACATGATGGGGGGGCTTATTACTGGCACGTAATGAGGGGGATTATTACTGGCACGTAATGGGGGGATTATTACTGGCACGTAATGGGGGGCTTATTACTGGCACGTGATGGGGGGCTTATTACTGGCAAGTAATGGGGGGGCTTATTACTGGCACGTAATGGGGGCTTATTACTGGCACGTGATGAGGGGCTTATTACTGGCACGTGATGAGGGGCTTATTACTGGCACGTGATGGGGGGCTTATTACTGGCACGTGATGGGGGGCTTATTACTGGCACGTGATGGGGGGCTTATTACTGGCACGTGATGGGGGGCTTATTACTGGCACGTGATGGGGGCTTATTACTGGCACGTGATGGGGGCTTATTACTGGCACGTGATGGGGGGCTCTTGTTACTGGCACATGATGGGGGCACCTATTACTGGCAGTGGCACGTTATTGAGGGCACTTATTACTGGCACATTATTGGTGGGCACTATAGGGGCATCTACTGAGGCCACAAAGAAGAGGTATTTTATATGGGGGGCTCTGTACAGTAGCATTTTATACTGGGACACATGATGGGTACTATGGGGAAGGGGGGAGAGGAGTACTATGGAGTCATCTATGGGGGGCACTAAGAAGGGGTATTTTATACTTGCAAATTATGGGGGACACTGAGGGCATCTACTGGGGCACGATATATGGGGCATTTTATACTGGTACATTATGGGGGGCACTAGGAGGAAGGGGGAGAGGAGCACTATGGGGGCATTTACTGGGGGCACTATATAGGGGTATTTTATACTGGCACATTATGGGGGACATTATCTCAACTGGGGGCATAAGGGGGTATTTTTTGCATTGTCACATTATAAGGAGAATTATTTCTACTGGGGGGGCATTATGGTGGGCTTTATTACTCCCCCATGGTATGACCCCCTAGTAGCAGCACCAGCCTCCCCACTGCCCCTTCTCCAAATCGTTATTATGAAATCTTTCATATTAGGATAAAACACAACATCGGCTCCGCCGAGCCCCCGGCCAAGTGCTGAAATGGTATCCGAGATCCCCAAGGGCCAAGCCAAGTCATTGTAAGTTTTCATGTGAAATATGTTTATGTTATAGACATATAACATACACTGTGCCACACAATATACAGTATACCGCTACACTGTGCCACACAATGTACAGTATACCTCTAAACTGTGCCACACAATATACAGTATACCTCTACACTGTGCCACACAATATACAGTATACCTCTACACTGTGCCACACAACATAAAGTATACCTCTATACTGTGCCCCACAACATAAAGTATACCTCTATACTGTGCCCCACAATGTACAGTATACCTCTATACTGTGCCCCACAATGTACAGTATACCGCTACAGTGTGCCCCACAATGTACAGTATACGCTACACTGTGCCACACAATATACAGTATACCTCTACACTGTGCCACACAATATACAGTATACCTCTACACTGTGCCACACAATGTACAGTATACCTCTACACTGTGCCACACAATATACAGTATACCTCTACACTGTGCCACACAATATACAGTATACCACTACACTGTGCCACACAATATACAGTATACCTCTACACTGTGCCACACAATATACAGTATACCACTACACTGTGCCACACAATATACAGTATACCCCTACACTGTGTAGTCTGTTCTATAAGCACCCTTGTTCTGTGGCGGCGGACAGAAAATAATCTGGAAGTGCCCCTCCCGAGACCAGGCTCTGGATCCACCACTGGTCTGGACCGCTCACAGGAGTGTACATTTCTTCTATACTGTAATCCGTATGCTCTGACCTGCAGAAATCGGCACTCGCTCGGTAACAACTAACAGGCAGTGCCTGTAGGCTGTAGCCTGGCCCTGTTACCGAAGCTAGCCGAGTGGTGTAAGGTTAAGGTACTAGTAGCGATGAGCGGCCGCTTAATCCTGATTTAGGCCTCATGCACACGACCGTTTTTTTTTGCGGCCCGCAAAAACGGGTCCCGTAGTTCCGTGATCCATGTCCGTTTTTTCTTCCGTGGGTCTTCCTTGATTTTTGGAGGATCCACGGACATGAAGGAAAGTAAAAAAAAAATTTCGTTTTGGTGTCCGCCTGGCCGTGCAGAGCCAAACGGATCCGTCCTGACTTACAATGCAAGTCAATGGGGACGGATCCGTTTGACGTTGACACAATATGGTGCAATTGCAAACGGATCCGTCCCCCATTGACTTTTAATGTAAAGTCAGGAGTCCCTATTATACCATCGGATCAGAGTTTTCTCCAATCCGATGGTATATTTTAACTTGAAGCATCCCCATCACCATGGGAACGCCTCTATGTTAAAATATACCATCAGATTTGAGTTATATCGTGAAATCTCAGATCCGACAGTATATTCTAACACAGAGACGTTCCCATAGTGATGGGGACGCTTCAAGTTAGAATATACTACGAACTGTGTACATGACTGCCCCCTGCTGCCTGGCAGCCCCTGATCTCTTACAGGGGGCTATGATTCGCACAATTAACCCCTCAGGTGCCGCACCTGAGGGGTTAATTGTGCGTATCATAGCCCCCTGTAAGAGATCAGGGGCTGCCAGGCAGCAGGGGACAGACCCCCCTCCCTCCCCAGTTTTAAATTCATTGGTGGCCAATGCGTCCCCCCCTCCCTCCCTCCCCTGTATTTAATTCATTGGTGGCTAGTGCGGCCCCCCTCTCCCCCCCCTCCTAATTAAAATCCCCCCCTCCCATCATTGGTGGCAGCTGTTCTGCACTGATGCGTTATTGAGGGGCTGCACCCCACCTTATGCCCCCGCACACAGCTGCTGGGGGGTGGACATACAACGAGGGGGTTTGGAGCAGCCGAATTCTCAGAACTTATTAGGACAATGAGAAACAGCCAGGGTTCAGGCGGTTCACAATTTTCTGCTTGAAAGGCTGCATAAAAGCCACGCTGAATATTTAATAGGGACCTACACCCAGGATCTGCCGCCTGCGAGCCCGTCACCCAGTGTGACCTGCTGGCTGACATCAGGCTTCACAAATGAATAGGAGGCGGCAGAGGACACAGGCACGGTCATTACTGCTTTGTGTCCACGACCAGTCTGTGACTACCCCTGACAAACAGGGTCACTGTTCTTCAAGGAACTGTCCATTCTCATATGACTGAAGGTAAACCAGGGTCAATTCTTCAAGGAATGGTCCATTCTTCCATGACTGAAGATGAACCACTGCGTAATGAGAGTTCCGTTCGGAGTCCCAGTTTAATCGCTGGGGCTCCGATCTGTAACCATGGCAACCAGGACGCTACTGCAGTCCTGGTTGCCATGGTTACTTAGCAATTTTTAGAAGCATTATACTTACCTGCGATGTCTATGACCGGCCGGGAGCTCCTCCTACTGGTAAGTGAAAGGTCTGTGCATTGCTTATAGCACAGACCTGCCGGTCACAGAAATCGCAGGTAAGTATAATGCTCCTAAAATTGCTAAGTAACCATGGCAGCCAAGACTGCAGTAGCGTCATGGTTACCGATCGGAGCCCCAGCAATTAAACTGGGACTCCGTTCGGAACTCTCCGCTGCCACCAATGATGGGGGGGGGGGGGGGGGGGATTTTAATTAGGAGGGGGAGCACACTGGCCACCAATGAATGTACAGTAATACAGGGGAGGGAGGGGGGCCGCACTGGCCAGCAATGAATTTAAAACTGGGGAGGGAGGGGGGGTGTCCCCTCCTGCCAGCACCTGATCTCTGATAGGGGCTATGATATGCACAATTAACCCCTCAGGTGCCGCACCTGAGGGGTTAATTGTCCGGATCACAGCCCCCTGTAAGAGATCGGGTGCTGCCAGGCAGCAGGGGGCAGTCATGTACACAGTTCGTAGTATATTCTAACTTGAAGCGTCCTCATCACTATGGGAACGCCTCTGTGTTAGAATATACTGTCGGATCTGAGTTTTTCTCGAAGTGAAAACTCAGCTCTGAAAAAGCTTTTATGCAGACAGATCTTCGGATCCGTCTGTATGAAAGTAACCTACGGCCACAGATCACGGACGCGGATGTCAATCTTGTGTGCATCCGTGTTTTTTCACGGACCCATTGACTTGAATGGGTCCGTGAACCGTTGTCAGTCAAAAAAATAGGACAGGTCATATTTTTTTTGACGGACAGGAAACACTGATCACGGACGTGGGTGAACAACGGTGCATTTTCAGAGTTTTCAACGGACCCATTGAAAGTCCAGACACGGATGCACACAACGGTCGTGTGCATGAGGCCTAAAAGTGTCATCCACAGACAGCAGGACTTTTCTTCCCTGTTGCGGTTTTAGGTATTGGGTAAAGTATCGCAGCATTTCTAAGCGTACTTGTGTAAATGTATCGTTGTTATAGCTGCCCCCCCTACCTTTGTCCTGGCCCCCCAGTGTGCCCCCCCAAAATTTGAAAGCTAGAGACGCCACTGGCTGAGACAACATAGCTTTCTGGATTCTGTTTTATAAAACACGACTGTTGTTTTTCTCGGCCTCCGTTCTGGGTTTTTTTGTGGATAGGATGGGGACCCATTCATTTCAATGGTTCAGCAAAAAAATGCTGATAGTTTGTGTTCCGTGTCCGTTGTGCGCGTTTCCCTTCAGCAAAAAAATAAATAAAAAAATAGTGCATGTCCTACTTTTTTCACATTTGCGGACAAGGATAGGCATTTATTACAAGGGGTCTGTGAAAAAAAACGGCTCCTCCCCCCCAAAAAAACAGAAGCCGCATCCGTTTTTTTTTAGCGGACGCAAAAAACAACTGTTGTGTGCATGAGGCCTGAAGCTCATAGTCAATTGCTGAGGGTTTCTAAAGCTATGGCCATAGGCTGATTGTTTGGATGTCACTGAGTGAGAAGAGGTGGTCAGGACAGCCCCCTGGGTTTGTACGCATTATAGCAGTCCTGGGAACACAATCCTTTTAAAACAAAGACACATTTTATCGGCTAAATTGTAAGTTTTTTGGTTTATGCCTGATAAACGTGTATTAAATAAAAGCGAATTAAAATATATGAATTACTGAATGTAATAAGTCCTACCACTTTGTAAAATGACTCTTTTGGCTCTGATCATACGAATTGTCCACACATGGTGATATCGGATGATTGCTCTCATGCTGGACAATTATCTGTCTGTATGATTTAGGCCTCATGCACACGACCGTTGTTTTGGTTCGCATCCGAGCCGCAGTTTTGGCGGCTCGGATGCAGACCCATTCACTTCAATGGGGCGGCAAAAGATGCGGACAGCACTCCGTGTGCTGTCCGCATCCGTTGCTCGCAAAAAAAATATAACCTGTCCTATTCTTGTCCGCGTTTTACGGACAAGAATAGGCAGTTATATTAATGGCTGTCCGTGCCGTTCCACATATTGTGGAACGCACGCGGACGCCATCTGCGTTTTATGGATCCGCTATTTGTGGACCGCAAAACACACAACGGTCGTGTGCATGAGGCCTTAGGGAATTTCTACGTGTTCCTAATATCAGTTTATGAACCGGCTTATATGTAGTTTTGAAATAATCAGTGTCCTAAATTGTGTAATCGGGACGTAAAGACGCAGACAAATATATACAAAGTTCTATGTGATTTAATTTCACGGCGGCATAAAAAAATATATTACAACAAAACAAAGTACACTGGAAAGTTGAGAAGAAATCCAATCAACATAATACGCTACAAACACGGACTGTTAACATGGATGCTGGTCCTTAGGGAAGCGATCGCAGAGCTGCTGTAGAGAAACCCAGACCTTGACTCCTGGTTATTCATCACCGGTCATTATGGAGATAAATTCTTGCAGATTTACTGAAGAGAAAAGAAAGGAAAATGTAACCGGAGTAAAATAAACTAAGCAGTAAGGTTCCCCGGCAAAACGACACAAGGGAAGGTAGGAGAACAGCTGTCACCCCTGGGAAGGTGGTAAGAATATGTCTACACTCGGGATTAGACTGAAGACAGGTCAATATCTGAGAAGATCACTAGAGTTTGTTCAAGATATCAGGTGGCTGAACCAAAACATTGTTTTATTTTAGTCTTGATATGGCTGAGATGAAGGAGCACAGATTTGGCCCCGATCGGAAAGAGTGTATTAGGTACTTTCACACTAGCGTTATTCTTTTCTGGTATTGAGTTACGTCCTAGGGGCTCAATACCGGAAAATAACTGATCAGTTTTATCCTAATGCATTCTGAATGGAGAGCAATCCGTTCAGGATGTCTTCACTTCAGTTTTTTTTTACTTTTCAGGATGGAGATAATAGCGCAGCATGCTGCGGTTTTATCTCCGTCCAAAATTCCGGAACACTTGCCGAAATGCCAGATCTGGATATTTTTCCCATTGACATGCATTAATGCCGGATCCGGACCAGAGTGTTCCGACAAAATGGATCCGGCATTGCGGTCTGTGCATGCTCAGACTGCATAAAAGTGAAAAAAATAAATGTCGGATCCGTTTTCCGGATGACACTAGAGAGACGGATCCGCCATTACAATGCATTTGTCATACGGATCAGGATCCTGATCCGAATGACAAATGCCATCAGTTTGCATGCGTTTTGACGGATCCAGCAGGCAGTTCCGGCGATGGAACTGCCTGCCGGAATCCTCTGCCGCAAGTGTGAAAGTACCCTTAGAGGGACAGATTTTCTGGCAGATGATCGCTGACGAGCGTTCCTATGAATGCTCGTTAGCGATTATCTGACATTCTAATACTGCCTCCAAATGTCCGGTGAACGAGCAAACGCTTGTTCATCAGGTTATTTGTGATTTTTAAACATGTTTAAAAATCACAATGGTGCTGGCAGCAGATTGCGCTGTGAAATAGGTAGGGAGACGGGTATAATCTGCTGCCAGACTCCTCCAGCAGCAGCTTTCCTTCTCTGAGGACATAGGATGAGGTATGCTGAAATTAAACAGGTCACAAAGTTGCCGGAAAAGTTCGGGTTCGAGTTTGGTGTTCGGGCATTTAATAAAGCTTTTGAAAGGCCGCAGAGCAGCCAATCAACAAGCTTCTAAAACTGTGGGCACGTAGAAGCCATCACAGCCATGCCTAGGAATGGCATGGCTGTGATTGGCCGGTGCATCATGTGACCCAGCCTCTATATAAGCTGGATCACGTGTAGCACCTCCCATCAGCTCTGAGTAGTGCAGGGACAGGAAGCAGGCAGCTGAAGCGAGGGAGAGTGTTGGGAATCTGGCTATTTGTTTTGTGGATGACCTATAGTGATTTTTTGTGGGTGCAATACCCCAGCTTTGCACCCCTGACACAGAAATTGAATAATAAATCTGGCTGTTAATTCTGTGGGTGACCTATAGTGATTTTCTGTGGGTGCAATGCACCATTTTTGTACCCCTGTCTGGCTGGTGACATATACCCATTTTTGGTGTGAGATACACGTGCACTTTATACGTGACAGGGAAATGAATATAGTTAATCCGTCTGTTAGTTTGGTAAACCAGGCATGGATCCCACAGGACTCGTCCATACCTTGTGCTGAGTAGACATGTATACCGGCCGCACCCAGCCATTGTTATACTTTAGCGCACTTTCTCTTTGCATTCTCTTTTCTATTTCCCAATGTTTTGGGGTCTTCCCAAATTTATAAAAAAAATTAAAATAAAAAAACAACAAAAATAGTGTTGGCTATTTTCTTCTATTCTATGTTTTTTTAAGTCATTTCCCTATCCACATTTGTTTCCAGGGCAACTGTCCTGCTCTTACCCCCATTTTGCAGCCATTCTATGACCATTTTACAGCCATTTTAGTGCACCAAAGTTCAGGTCCTTATTGACTTTAATGGGGTTCGGGTTCAAGTTCAGGTCGAGTTTGAGTCCCGAACCCGAACTTTGACCCGAAGTCCAGCCGAACACGGTGAACCTGAACATCCACGGGTCTGCTCATCCCTAGTTGCAACGTATTCCACCGTATAGACATTCAGTGGGATACGCCACCCGTACAGTGCACACTTAAAGGTGGTTTCTCATTTCAGCAAATGGCATTTATCATGTAGAGCAGTGGTTCTCAACCTTTCTAAAGCCGTGACCCCTTAATACAGTTCCTCATGTTGTGGTGACCCCCAACCATTACATTTTTTTCCTTGCTACGTCATAACTAATTTTGCTACTGTTATGAATTGTAATGTAAATTATCTGATATGCAGGATGTATTTTTATTGCTACAAATTGAACATAATTAAAGCAGAGTAATTAATCACAAAGACAAAATGTTGGGTAGCCCTCAAATAAATAAATCAGTGGTGCTTCAAGTCCCCCCCAAATAAATAAATCAGAAGTGCTCAGGGTCCCCCAAATAAATAAATCAGGGGTGCTTCAGGTCTGCTTAAAATTTAAGCAGACCTGAAGCACCGCTGATTTATTTATTTGGGGGGGACAAGAAGCACCGCTGATTTATTTATTTGGGGGACCCTGAGCACTTCTGATTTATTTATTTAAGCCTTGCTCAGCCAAATAATTAAAATAAAATTAGCCAGGCTCAATTAAGTCATTGGTGGCAGTGGTGCTCAGCGGTGGTGTAATTAACTAAAAAACTCGGACCTCAGCAGAAAGGCAGCCCGACTTACCCGTCCAGACGTCAGGCTCCTTCAAGCACAGGCAGTGATAGGACATCACTTCCTGTGCGCGAGGATAAGGCCTCTTTCAGACGGGTGTGACGGATTAGGTCCGGATGCGTTCAGGGTGCGTTCAGTGAAACTCGCACTATTTTGCAAGCAAGTTCAGTCAGTTTTGTCTGCGATTGCATTCAGTTGTTCAGTTTTTTCCACGCGGGTGCAATGCGCTTTGATGCGTTTTTCACGCGTGTGATAAAAAACTGAAGGTTCACAAACAACATCTCTGAGCAACCATCAGTGAAAAACGCATCGCACCCGCACTTGCTTGCAGATGCAATGAGTTTTTCACGCAGCCCCATTCACTTCTATGGAGCCAGGGCTGCGTGAAAAACACTGAATATAGAACATGCTGCGATTTTCACGCAACGCAGAACTGATGCGTGAAAAACAACACTCATGTACACAGCCCCATTGAAATGAATGGGTCTGGATTCAGTGCGGGTGCTATGCGTTCACGTCACGCATTGCACCCGCGCGGAAAACTCGCTCGTGTGAAAGGGACCTTAGGGGCCGCTGCTGTTGTGCAGGCGACCCACAATAGGAAGCCTCAGGCGACCCCCCGGAAAGGGCAGATCGACCCCCAAAGGGGTCGCGACCCCTAGGTTGAGAACCACTGATGTAGAGGAAGTTAATACAAGCCACATACTAATGTACAGTATTGTGATTGTCGATATTGTCTCCTTTGCTGGCTGGATTCATTTTTCCATCACATTATACACTGCTTGTTTCCATGGTTATGACCACCCTGCAATCCATTAGTGGTGGTCGTGCTTGCACTCTATAGGAAAAAGCATTAGCCTATGTGTGGTCTCGGCCACCAGACAGGCCGGCATTTTTTCTTATAGTGTGTAAGCACGAGCACCACCACTGATGGATTGCAGGGTGGTCGTAACCATGGAAACAAGCAGTATATAATGTGGTGGAAAAATGAGGAGGCAATATGGACAATCACAATACATTAGTAAGTGCCTTGTATTAACTTCCTCTACATCATAAATGATATTTGCTGAAGTGACACAACCCCTTTAAAGGGAAACTGTCACCGGGATTTTGGGCATAGAGCTGAGGACATGGGCTGCTAGATGGCCGCTAGCACATCTGCAATACCCAGTCCACATAGCTCTGTGTGCTTTTATTGTGTAAAAAAAAACCTGATTTGATACATATGCAAATTAACATAAAAGAGTCATATCTTACTTGTGTGACCAGAGACGAGTCATATTTTCAAGCTCTGACTCATCTCAGGTTAATTTGCATATGTATCAAATCGGGGTTTTTTTACACAATAAAAGCACACAGAGCTATGGGGACTGAGTATTGCGGATGTGCTAGCGGCCATCTAGCAACCCATGTCCTCAGCTCTATACCCCAAATCCCGGTGACAGGTTCCCTGGCGTATCTGTGACCTATGATGTGAACAGGCCCTAATCCTGCAGGTGGCTGCGGCGATGGTGCTCGCCTTGCCTCCTCCCCACTCTCAGGCCATATTGATATTTTATAAGACTGTGTATAGAGCGCTGTCATTCCCGGCCAACTTACTTTCTCCATCACCATCCTTGTCAAACTCCTCAATCATCGCTCGCAGCTCTTCATCCGTCATGTTCTCGTCAAGTTCTCTCGCCACTCGACGGAGATTTCTCAGGCTTATTCTTCCTGAATCATCGTCATCAAACAATTTAAAGGCTTTAAGCATCTCTTCTTGGGGATCACGGTCCAATATTAAATCTGTCACTGAAGCACAAGAGGATATAGAATTACTTTACATACCAAACTGATTTCTCCCAGGTGACCCATCGCAGGGGTTGACTCACTGCCTAGAGGCCGAGGCGTCATTCATATGGACACCAACTGCATCCTCTATAGCGGCTTAACCTCTGCAACCAGTTACTTGCCCCAATGGTCAGCTAATGGACGACAGGTGTGCAGGGGGGGGACACAAAGTACAGTGGGGGGGGGAGAAACATTGCCAATAGGGTGTTGGTAAGGAATAAATAAAGTTCGTACATTGCAAAACCTTTTTCTTTTTCGCTTTTTACAACTGCTAGAAGTAACTGAATTCAGGCCTTATAGGTCTAGCGGTCAGCAATGGCTTGCAAGTACTTTTCCTATAGACAGCCTAAGAGATCATGTCAATAAAGCTTTATTCCCCCCCTAAATATATACTGTATATTTAACCCCTTAAACGCCGGAAAATTCCCTGCTTCTCAGAGCGATAACTTTTTTATTTTTCTATTCACATAGCCGTGAAGACTACCGTACTTCCAAGTTGTACTTTCTAATGGCCCCATTTATTGTTGCATACAATGTAGTGGGAAGTTGGAAAAAATTCTAAATGGGATGGAATTGGAAAAAAACACAAACCCATCACAGTTTTGTTTTTATTTTTACACCATTCCCTATGCCGTAAAATACTACAGCGATACTACATTTGTATACATTTTCTTCTGTTTTCATACTGAAAAAAATAAAAGATTAAAAACTTTAGAAAAAACAATGTTTATTCTTTTTATTGCCATACTCTGACCCTCAGAACTTTTTTATATTTACATCTACAGAGCTCATTTCTTTGCGGGACCATCTGTAGTTTTACAGATAACATTTTGGGGTGTGTATGACTTTTTAGTACATTTTTTTGGGACGTGAAGCAACACAAAAATACTGAATTGGCTATTTTGTTTTTCTTTTCCAGTTATTCCTGATTAATATATTTATATTTTAATAGTACGGGCATTTTCAGATGCGGCAATGTCTATGAGATATATATATATATATATATATATATATATATATATATATATATATATTTATATTTATATATTTTTTTTTTTTTTTGTTATAATTTTTTTTATTTGCATTTTGAGGAAAGGGGGGTGATTTGAATTTTTATATCTTTAAAACCTTTTTTTTTTAACTATTTTTAGGCCCCCAAGGGCCTAACAACATGCGGAGTTGCCATCTGCTTGTACAGTCTTAGGACTATTACTGCTAAAGAACTCCTTCCCCAATCTCAGCGAGGGAAAGGCGTTGCAGCCCTAGGAGCGTGAGTTCCTGAGCTTTTTAGCTCTCAAGATGCCGTGGTCACATTTCACCACTGCATCTGAGGGGGTTAAATGTCTATGACTGGTGTTATTGACGATTGTAAATAAATAGTCATAAATCAGCTTAAAAAGATAATACTGGAGACAGAGAAGTCAGATGGATTTCACTGTGAATGGCACTGCGCAGCTTGTTATGTACTGTGATACAAAGAAGCTTCAAAAGAAGTCCATTAGAAAAGTCAAATGGTGCAATTATTTGTAGAAAATCTCTACTGCAAAGATGCCTTTCAGCAAAAAGCACATGCATGTCAGTAACAAAAAAAATTCCCCAAAAGGTGTCCATAGCCTTCAATGTATTTTGTTGTGAGCCATTAGCAAAAGCTTAAAAAAAACACAGCAAAAACACGGTAATCCTAAAAAGAAAAGACCCTCCGGATCTAAAGGGTTAAACAGGTAAAATGGCCAATAGGAAACAAGCACTTACCAACTTCATTGAAGTCATCAAACGCAATCCTGCCTGTTGATTCACTGTCATAATCTTTCAGGATTTTTAAAACATCTGCCTTCTTAACATCAAACCCCAAAGCGCGCATGGCCACCTGCCGAACACAAAACATGTCGGACCAGCGGTTCATCTGGATTAGCGCACACATACGGAAACACGATCACACCTGGTTATCGCAGACAGTTACAGTATGTGCACGTGTCGCCTATTACGCGCTGATTTTCCAAGTAGGTTTTCGTGTGGGAAATGTGCACTGCGATACAGTCTGTGCGTGTCAACTGTGCGGATTTCACCCTCTGCAAAGGGGGAAATCTGGGGGCAAAACCACAACAAAATTCCCAAGTAACGTGTGGATTTTGGTGCGGAAACACAGAAAAAAAAAAACACATGAAAATTTAAGTCTCAATGAGCGAGAACGTGATTTCCTGTTGTTTTGCCGCTAAGCAATGGGGAAAGCTTCAGGAGAGGCGGCTGTGGGACATCTCAGCACTGGTGTTAGGGCATCACTTTAAAATCTGCCGGATGGGCATGATGACACAGGCATATGACCACGTCATCACACGACCCCTGACCTGGTACAGGAGTTTGCAGTGATGTCATTGTGACCGTCTGTCCGGGAAAACAGCAACTAAGGCCCTGTGGCCTGTAGAGAGAAGAAACCTGTATTGGGGGTACTGTGGAGGCATTATTATTGGGCACAATATGGAAGGCACTACTACCAATGGGGTTGCGATTGGGGGTACTGTAGAGGGCACTAGTATTACTTAGGGCAGTCTGGGAGCTCTATTACTATAGGAGGATTATCTGTATAGATAAATTCTTTTTTATGGTCATTGGGGCTGTAGGAAGGAACAAGGGGCTATCCTTGATGGTCGGTACAAGTCACTGAGGTTCCTGGCCTCGGTGAGGCAAGAGCCATTTTTTTTCCTGACGTGTCAGTATTGCAGATTGCAGTCTGACACTTCAGCTGTATAGTATGGCTGTAAAGCTGATCCGGGCGGCTTTAACTGGGAATAGCCAAAGTGCTGGGTGGGTGGCTACTCCCCACGTTTCAGGACGGGTCTTGACAGGTTTAAAAGCAGCCAGCACTGTCAGGTGGTGTGGATTACCTCCCTCTGACAGTGGAGATCTCTGCGCTGAGGTCTGAAGACCGTGTGTCAAACGGGCAGGCCGCCTTACAGCCTGAACGTGGACTTTCTGAGGCTGAGCATTCAGCCGGGTGTGAACTGACACCCAGGATATCATGTGAACGTTATTTTGTTTTTTCTGTGTGTGAACAAGCACCAAGCCTGAAAAGGGACCGTTGTGTTATGTTATGAGTGTGAATAAACACTGAAGATTGATTTAAAACCTAGTCCGTTGCCTCTATACTGCGTCCGCTAACCTGCCTACCAGAGCGAATCCCCACAGGGCACACATCGGGCACAGTATTGGGGGAGTAGCAACAGGATGGCAGTGTTGGGGCACCAGGAGGGGGAGGATGATAAAAAAGTGAGGAATCTAGGATGTCTGTGTGCCAAACCCTGCAGAGAGGAGACGCGGCTGAAAGAAATCATCATGGCGATCTGATCTTTGAATGGAGAAGATGAGGAAAGAGAATTTCTACATCAGAGGAGGTCACTGGATGTAAGAGGTATGTGGGGCTGTGTTCTCCTGTATGTTTAGCAGCACTATATGTAATGTCCATCTAAATATGTCTTTAAGGCCTCATGCACACGTATTTTCTGTCTCCATTTGCATTTTTTGCAGATAGAATGAAGACCCATTCATTTCTAAATCATGTGCCCAGGCCTCATTATATAGTGAGGAACAGGAGATATTACTATAATATATGGGGGCAACACTGAGACATTTTACTGTATAAGCCCCATACAGTATTATTTCTCCTTGTGGCCCCCATACAGTATTATTTCTCCTTGTGGCCCCCATACAGTATTATTTCTCCTTGTGGCCCCCATACTTTGAGGGCAACAAGGAGACATTACTGTATACTGTATGGGGGCAACAAGTAGACATTGTACTGTATGGGGGCTATAAGTTGTAACCCCCCATAGAGTTTAATGTCTCCTTGTTGCCCCAACAGTTTTTTTCTTCTAAATGGGTATTTATCGCAATATATATCGTTATCGTGGGAAATATTTTTGATATTGCCCAACCGTAGCTTGACCAGTCAGGGCAAGTCTCTTTACAGGAAACAGGTGTAAGTCCCAGGTGAGGCCTACACTCATCAGACATGTATTTGCCGTCATGTCATTACCTTTAATTCATGATAATTTATGGCTTTGTCTTTGTCGGTATCAAACAGATCAAATGCATCTTTAATTTCTTGCTTCTGTTCCTCGGTGAGTTCTCTTTTTTTCTTCTTTTTTGTTTTGTCAACTACTAAATCCGTTCTGGTAAAAAAGACGAGGACAAATTATTCACATATCACATCCACAGGTTACTGCAGCTACCGGGGGGGGGGTCCTGACAAAGGGGTAAAGAATAATGAGATCCGGATATCAGACTGCTGCAGGAAGCCGAGGATGTCACCGTCACTGAAGAAGACCCCAAAGGATTTCTTCTTCTTCTTACAAATCATTATGTATAACTTTAAACATAAACTTCATGTCTATAGAGACAGCCCCCTACATCTGCTGACCTATAGGTCTATGGAGACAGCCCCCCTACATCTGCTGACCTATAGGTCTATGGAGACAGCCACCTACATCTGCTGACCTATAGGTCTATGGAGACAGCCCCCCTACATCTGCTGTCCTATAGTTCTATAGAGACAGCCCCCTACATCTGCTGACCTATAGGTCTATGGAGACAGCCCCCCCTACATCTGCTGACCTATAGGTCTATGGAGACAGCCCCCCTACATCTGCTGACCTATAGGTCTATGGAGACAGCCCCCCTACATCTGCTGACCTATAGGTCTATGGAGACAGCCCCCCTACATCTGCTGTCCTATAGGTCTATGGAGACAGCCCCCCCTACATCTGCTGTCCTATAGTTCTATAGAGACAGCCCCCTACATCTGCTGACCTATAGGTCTATGGAGACAGCCCCCCTACATCTGCTGACCTATAGGTCTATGGAGACAGCCCCCCTACATCTGCTGACCTATAGGTCTATGGAGACAGCCCCCCTACATCTGCTGACCTATAGGTCTATGGAGACAGCCCCCCTACATCTGCTGACCTATAGGTCTATGGAGACAGCCCCCTACATCTGCTGACCTATAGGTCTATGGAGACAGCCCCCTACATCTGCTGACCTATAGGTCTATGGAGACAGCCCCCTACATCTGCTGTCCTATAGGTCTATGGAGACAGCCCCCTACATCTGCTGTCCTATAGGTCTATGGAGACAGCCCCCTACATCTGCTGTCCTATAGGTCTATGGAGACAGCCCCCTACATCTGCTCTCCAATAGGTCTATGGAGACAGCCCCCTACATCTGCTCTCCAATAGGTCTATGGAGACAGCCCCCCTACATCTGCTGTCCTATAGTTCTATGGAGACAGCCCCCCTACATCTGCTGATCTATAGGTCTATGGAGACAGCCCCCTACATCTTCTGGCCAATAGGTCTATGGAGACAGCCCCCTACATCTGCTGACCTATAGGTCTATGGAGACAGCCCCCTACATCTGCTGACCTATAGGTCTATGGAGACAGGCCCCTACATCTGCTCCCTAATAGGTCTATGGAGACAGCCCCCCTACATCTGCTGACCTATAGGTCCATGGAGACAGCCCCCCTACATCTGCTGTCCTATAGGTCTATGGAGACAGCCCCTACATCTGCTGACCTATAGGTCTATGGAGACAGCCCCCTACATCTGCTCTCCAATAGGTCTATGGAGACAGCCCCCCTACATCTGCTCTCCAAAAGGTCTATGGAGACAGCCCCCCTACATCTGCTGACCTATAGGTCTATGGAGACAGCCCCCCTACATCTGCTGACCTATAGGTCTATGGAGACAAGCCCCCCTACATCTGCTGACCTATAGGTCTATGGAGACAGCCCCCCTACATCTGCTGACCTATAGGTCTATGGAGACAGCCCCCTACATCTGCTGACCTATAGGTCTATGGAGACAGGCCCCTACATCTGCTCCCTAATAGGTCTATGGAGACAGCCCCCCTACATCTGCTGACCTATAGGTCCATGGAGACAGCCCCCTACATCTGCTGTCTATAGGTCTATGGAGACAGCCCCCTACATCGCTGACCTTAGGTCTATGGAGACAGCCCCCTACATCTGCTCTCCAATAGGTCTATGGAGACAGCCCCCCCTACATCTGCTCTCCAAAAGGTCTATGGAGACAGCCCCCCTACATCTGCTGACCTATAGGTCTATGGAGACAGCCCCCCCTACATCTGCTGACCTATAGGTCTATGGAGACAGCCCCCCCTACATCTGCTGACCTATAGGTCTATGGAGACAGCCCCCCTACATCTGCTGACCTATAGGTCTATGGAGACAGCCCCCTACATCTGCTGTCCTATAGGTCTATGGAGACAGCCCCCTACATCTGCTGTCCTATAGGTCTATGGAGACAGCCCCCTACATCTGCTCTCCAATAGGTCTATGGAGACAGCCCCCTACATCTGCTCTCCAATAGGTCTATGGAGACAGCCCCCCTACATCTGCTGTCCTATAGGTCTATGGAGACAGCCCCCCTACATCTGCTGACCTATAGGTCTATGGAGACAGCCCCCCTACATCTGCTGACCTATAGGTCTATGGAGACAGCCCCCCTACATCTGCTGACCTATAGGTCTATGGAGACAGCCCCCCTACATCTTCTGTTCTATCGGTCTATGGAGACAGCCCCCTACATCTGCTGACCTATAGGTCTATGGAGACAGCCCCCTACATCTGCTGACCTATAGGTCTATGGAGACAGCCCCCCTACATCTGCTGACCTATAGGTCTATGGAGACAGCCCCCTACATCTTCTGTTCTATCGGTCTATGGAGACAGCCCCCTACATCTGCTGACCTATAGGTCTATGGAGACAGCCCCCTACATCTGCTGACCTATAGGTCTATGGAGACAGCCCCCTACATCTTCTGTTCTATCGGTCTATGGAGACAGCCCCCTACATCTGCTGACCTATAGGTCTATGGAGACAGCCCCCTACATCTGCTGACCTATAGGTCTATGGAGACAGCCCCCTACATCTGCTGACCTATAGGTCTATGGACACAGCTTCTTCAGTGCTCCAGATGCAACCAAAATGGTTGCAATTGTGACAGAGAATTTGCAAACGGTGACAAGACTCGCCGTCGCGCTGCAGTTGAATCCTGTGGCAGGGCACGGGAGCCGCTAGTTCACTGCCCCACAGATCAATGCCCCGCCTGAGGCCTATGAGGTAGTAAATCCCGGCACAGGTGGATATGATGAAGTCATGGCTCCCACCTTTGTCGTGACGCAGTGATGTGTGTGTATCTGGCCGCTTGTATCCCACCGTCCCAGGCCCTAGACCACAAGAGGTTGCGGCCTGCATCGTGAACGCCAGCGATTTGGACACAGTAATCAGTAAAATATATTTAAAAGCCGGAGAACCCCTTTAAATAAACCTCCAGTAAAGCCTGTATAACAGTATTCCTTGTATAATGAAATGTTATCGGCTCCTCATGGGTTTTAAGATCTCTGCTTGCTGGCATTCAATAGAAACCTTCTTTCACTTCCAGCGGATAAACATACACCCTGGCCATGTGATGGTCCCATAGGTGCAGGGTCCGTTAGGGTAAGACCATGCAGTGCGC